>NC_140992.1:116331544-116490064 GCF_052327205.1 Somniosus microcephalus
ATTTACTTTAGCCACCCTTTTTCTTTTTACATAACATAAAAACTCTTACTATCTGTTTTTATATTTTTTGCTAATTTACTTTCATAATCTATCTTCCCTTTCTTAATCAATCTTTTTGTTATTTTTTGCTGTCTTTTAAAGTTTTCCCAATCCTCTATCCTCCCACTAGATTTGGCTACCTTATATGCCCTTGTTTTTAGTCGAATACTATCCTTAATTTCTTTACTTAGCCACGGATGGCTGTCTTTTCTTTTACACCCTTTTCTTCTCAGTGGAATATATATTTTTTGGAAGTTGTAAAATAACTCCTTAAATGTACACCACTGATCATGTATCGTCTTACCCTTTAATCTATTTTCCTAATCCACTCTACTCAATTCCTCTCTCATACCTTCATAGTCTCCTTTATTCAAGCTTAGCACGCTTGTTTGCGATCCAACCTTCTCACCCTCTAATTGAATATGGAATTCAACCATGTTATGGTCACTCATTCCAAGGGGATCCTTTACTAGGACATTTTTAATTAATCCTGTCTCGTTACACAGGACCAGATCTAAGGTTGCTTGCCCCCTGGTCGGTTCAGTTACATACTGCTCAAGAACCCCATCGCTAATACACTCAATGAACTCATCCTCAAGGCAGCCCTGCCCAATTTGATCCGTCCAATTAATATGATAGTTAAAATCCCCCATAATTATAGATGTTCCCTTATTACAAGCCTCAACTATGTCCTGATTGATACTCCGTCCAACAGAGTTGCAACTGTTCGGAGGCCTATAGACTATGCCCACGAGTGTTTTTTTCCCCTTATTATTCCTTATCTCCACCCAAACTGTTTCATTATCCTGATCTTTTGACCCAATATCATTTCTCTGTATTACAGTGATTCCTTCCTTTATTAACATAGCCACCCCACCTCCCCTTCCTTCCTGCCTGTCCTTCCTGATCGTTAAATAACCTGGTATGTTTAATTCCCAGGCATTGTCACCCTGCAGCCATGTTTCTGTAATGGCCACAAGATCATACCCATATGTAGTTATTTGTGCCATTAACTCGTCTATTTTGTTATGAATGCTACGTGCATTCAGATAGAGAACTTTCAAATATGTTTTGTGACACTTAGTTCCTGCTTTTTCCCTTTTTAGTACTTTACCTTTTACTCTATACCTTCTGCCCCTTCCTGACATGCTCTGGTTTTTAATTTCCCCACTGCTACCTAAGTCTATGACCTTCTCTGTTGTCATTTTTATCATTTGCTCTCTAGGAACCTCCCCCCCACTAGTTAGTTTAAAGCCCTCTCCACAGCCCTAGTTATATGATCCGCCAGGACTCTAGTCCCAGCACTGGCCAAGTGAAGCCCGTCCCAACGGAACAGCTCCCTCCTGCCCCAGTACTGGTGCCAATGTTCCAGGAAGCAAAACCCATTTCTCCCACACCAGTCTTTGAGCCACGCATTTAACTCTATCATTTTATTTGTCCTAGCCAAATTCGCTCGTGGCTCAGGTAATATTCCAGAGATTATTACCCTTGAGGTTCTATTTTTTAATTTGACCCCTAGCTGCTCATACTCCTTTAACAGAACCGGCTTCCTAGTCCTATCTACATCATTTGTACCAACATGGACCACGACAACTGGATCCACCCCCTCCCACTGCAAGTTTCTTTCCAGCCCAGAGGAGATGTCCTTAACCCTGGCACCGAGTAGGCAACACAGCCTTCGGGACTCTCGCTCTCGGCTGCAGAGAACTCTATCTATCCCCCTAATAATACTATCCCCTACCACTACAACAGTTCTATTTACTCCCCCCTCTTGAATGACCCCCTGTTCCATGGTGCTGTGGCCAGGTTGCTCATCCTCCCTGCAGTCCCTGCTCCTGTCCCCACAGGGAGTAAGAACCTCGAACCTGTTGGACAAGAGCAAGGGCTGCGGCTCCTCAAGCTCTACCTCCTGGATCCCCGTACCTGCCTCACTCGTAGTCACACCGTCCTGTCCCTGACCATGGGCTACATCTGAATTAATTAACTTCATAGGTGTGACTACCTCCTGATACACAGAGTCCAGGTACTTCTCCCCCTCCCTGATGTGTCGCAGTGTCTGAAGCTCAGACTCCAGCTCGTCAACACGGAGCTGGAGTTCCTGTAGCAGCAGACAGTTGTCACAGACGTAATCACCGTGAGCCTCAATGGGGTCCACCGGCTCCCACATCTCGCAACAGTAACACATCACCTGCTCCATTCTATGTAAGTAATTACATTTTTAATTGTTAGATATGGACACCCTCTGCCCGATTTTAGATGCTAGTATCCCCTTTAATTAATTGGATTTAAATTAAATCAATCCCTCTAATTACACCAGTTAAATGGTTTACCAACAGTCACTCTGCACCAGAAAGGCCTTATTAACTACAACCCACAGAGTTAAAGTTTGAAAAGAGCACCTAACACCCCACTTACCCTAACTCACACTTACCCAAACTCACAGCACTCTCTGATGACTCGCACTGTGGGACTTTATCAAAGGCCTTCTGAAAATCCAAAAACATCACATCCACTTGTTCTCCCTTATCTATTCTACCAGCTACATCCTCAAAAAACTCCAGTAGGTTTGTCAAACACAATTTCCCTTTCATAAATCCATGTTGACTTTGTCTACTCCCGTTGATATTTTCTAAGTGTCCTGTTATCACATCCTTTATAATACTCTAGCATTTTCCCTGCTACTGATGTTAGGCTAACCGGTCTGTAGTTCCCTGTTTTCTCTCGGCCTCCTTTTTTAATTATTGAGCTTACATGTGCCACCCTCCAATCTGCAGAAACTGTTCCATCTATCTATATATATAAAGCGGTTGGTTTGTCTGTCTGTATGTATGTCTGTCTGTCTGTCCGCTGTCTGTCTGTCCGCTATACACTCAAAAGTTATAGAGCGTACCTACACATATGTTATATCAAAAGAAATCTGATGATCAGAGGAGTGTCATGGGCACATTTACTTTTTGGTCAGACAAAAATTGTTCGGACAGTATACAAAAAACTTTCAAAAATCTGCTCATTAGCGGTTGACCAATCTTACTGCTCATTAGCGTTGAGTGACGTGATGGTTGACCAATCCTACAGTTCAGTGACCTGATGGTTGACCAATCAGTGCATCACGGGCGGGACCTAATCCTGCAGCCTCCCGAAACGTCGCCGCCATTTTTCCCCCTGCTTTTCCTCAACAGCGAGCGGGGCAGCTGCGTCGGCCCGCCGGAGCGGGAGGTGAGTTGGGGTCACTCGGGCCGGGCCTCACAACCGCTCGGCCCAAGACACAGAGCGTGGGAGCGGCAGCGGGTGGCCGTCAACCACGTGGCCCGAGACACAGAGCAGGGGAGCGGCAGCGGCCGGCCGTCAACTGCGCGGCCCTCTAAACTGCCCTGGCAACACCGGGCCCCCCCAGCTAGTAATCTATAGAACCAATGCCTCCACTAGTTCCATGGCTACCTCTTTTCGTACTCTGGGATGCTGAGTATCAGCCCGTGGGGATTTATTGGCTTTCAGTCCCATTAATTTCACCAGCACTATTTTTTTACTAATACTAATTTCTTTTTTAATTCCTCCTTCTCACTAGACCCTTGGTTCCCTAGCATTTCTGGGAAGTTATTTGTGTCCTCTTCCGTGAAGACAGAACCAAAGTATTTGTTTAATTGCTCTGCCATTTCCTTGTTCCCCATTATAAATTCTCCCATTTCTGACTGCAAGGGACCTACATTTGTTTTCACTAATCTGTTTCTTTTTACATACTTGTAGAAGCTTTTACAGTCCACTTTTATGTTCCTTGCAAGTTTACTCTCATACTCTATTTTTCCCCTCTTAATCAATCTCTTGGTCCTTTTTTGCTGAATTCTAAACTGCTCCCAATCCTCAGGCTTGCTACTTTTTCTGGCAACTTTATATGACTCCTCTCTGGATCTAATACTATCCTTAATTTCTTTTGTTAGCCATGGTTGGGCTGCTTTTCTTTTTGTGTTTTTGAGCCAGAAAGAAATGTATAACTGTTGCAATTCATGCATTCGTTCCTTAAATGTTAGCCATTGCCTATCCACCGTCAAACCTTTTAATGAAACTCCCCAATCTATCATAGCCAACTCACTCATCATACCTTCGTAGTTTCCTTTATTTAGATATAGGACCCTAGTTTTGGATTGGACTACTTTACTTTCCATCTTAATGAAGAATTTTATTATATTATGGTCACTCTTCCCTAAAAGACCTCGCACAACAAGATTATTAATTAACCCCTTCTCATTGCACAGTACCCAATCTGGGATAGCCTGTTCCCTAGTTGGCTCCTCAACATACTGGTCTAAAAATCCATCTCGTACACATCCAGGAATTCATCCTGCACAGTATTATTGCTAATTTTGTTTGGTCAGTCTATATGTAGAATAAAGTCACCCATGATTACTGCAGTACCCTTGTTACATGCATCTCTAATTTCCTGTTTAATGATGTCCCCTACATTACCACTACTGTTTGGAGGCCTGTAGACAACTCCCACCAATGTTTTCTGCCCCTTGGTGCTTCTTAGCTCCACCCAGACTGATCCTACATTTTGATTTTCTGAGCCAATATCCTTTCTCAGTATTGCTCTGATTTCATCCTTTACTAACAACGCCACCCCACCTCCTTTTCCTTTTTGCCTGTCCTTCCTAAATATTGAATATCCTTGGATATTCAGCTCCCAGCCTTGGTCAACCTGTAGCCATGTCTCCGTAATTGCAATTATATCATATCTGTTTACATTTATTTGCGCTGTTAATTCGTCTACCTTATTATGAATGCTTTGTGCATTCAGATACAGTGCATTTAGATTTGTCTTTTTAACATTTTTAGACATCTTAACATTTTTTGTACTATGGCCCTATTTGCTTTATTACCATTTTTTTCTTACCCGGATCCTATTTGTTAGTGCACTCCTTTGTTTTGTACGCTCTGTCCCTTCCTGACACAATCTGGTTATCCTTACCCCAATCACTTTCCTGCACTGCTTCCTTGTCCTTTCTCTTTAGCATTTTAGATTTCTCTCCACCAGGACCCTTCCCCCCCCTTCCTTATTTAGTTTAAAGCCTCCCTAGTTATTCGATTCGCTAGAACTCTGGTCCCAGCATGGTTCAGCTGTAGTCCGTCCCAACGGAACAGCTCTCTCTTTCCCCAGTATTGGTGCCAGTGCTCCAGGAATCGAAACCCACTTCTCCCACACCAATCTTTGAGCCACGTGTTCATCTCCCTGATCATATTGGCCCTATGCCAATTTGCTTGTGGCTCCGGTAATAATCCAGAGGTTACCACCCTTATGATTCTGCTCTTTAATTTAGTCGCTAGCTGCCCTAACTCTCTCAGCAGAACCTTTTTCTCAGTCCTACCTATGTCATTGGTACCTACGTGGACCACGACAACTGGATCCTCCCTCTCCCATTCCAAGTTCTTCTCCAGCCCGGAGGAGATGTCCTTTACCCTGGCACCAGGAATTCAACATAGCCTTTGGGACTCATGCTCCTGGCTGCATGTCTATCCCCATAATTATACGGTGCCTACTATAACCACCTTTCTTTTTCCTCCCCCCACTTGAACGGCTTCCTGTACCAGGGTGACGTGGTCAGTTTACTCGTCCTCCCCGCAGTCCCTGCACTTGTCCAGAAGGGTTGCAAGAACCTCGAATGTATTGGACAAGTGCAGGGACTGAGGCTCCTGCAATGCTATCTCCTGGATCCCCGTACCTGCCTCACTCGCAGTCACACGTCACACCGTCCTGTCCCTGATCACATGTCAAATCTAAAGTATTTAATCTAAGGGGTGTGGCTGCCTCCTGGAGCAAAAGGTCCAGGTAACTTTCTCCCTCCCTGATGACTCGCAATGTGTGCAGCTTGGACTCCAGCTCCTCAACTCAGAGCCGAAGTTCCTCAAGCCGCAGACACTTACCGCAGATGTAGTCGCCCTGGACAAAAATGTCCACAAGCTCCCACATATTGCAGCAGTAACACATCTCCTGTTCTCCCATTACTTTATTTATTTAATTAATTAATTTAGTGTTAATCAAATTATTTACCTCGTTTAGTTTATTAAATTAATTAAATTAAATTTAGTTTTTGAAATTTAGTTATATGCTATATGTTAACTTAAAACTTAGCCCACAGTCACTACCAATCACTTACCTGCCTTACCTGTGACATCACACTGCAGTTTTCTCTTGTTGTTGCAGGTCTGCTGCTGCTTTTATCCCTGCACTTGGGCCTCGGTCTGCTCCCTCTCAGGTCCGCCGCCGTTCTGCGGGAGAAGATAGGAAAAGCAAGGCAAAGTAACAACTATTTCCCCACTTCACCGAACTCCCACACTTTCCAAACACCCAAGTTTTTCAATATGCTCCAGCTGCACTCAGATTAATGAATGGACTGCTCCTCTGTACCCGATTAATGAATAGACTGGTCCCTGTACCTGATTAAATAATGGACTGAACCCCTGTACCCGATTAATGAATGGATTGGTCCCTGTACATGATTAATGAATGGACAGGTCCATTTTACCCGATTAATGAATGGACTGGTCCCTGTACCCGATTAATGAATGAACTGGTCCCCAGTACCTGACTAATGAATCGACTGGTCCCCTGTACCCAATTAATGAATAGACTGGTCCCCTGTATCTGCTTACTGAATGGACCGGTCAATGTACCTGATTAATGAATGGACCGGTCTCTACCTGATTAATGAATGGACTGATCCCCTGCACCCGATTAATGAATGCACTGGGCCACTGTAACTGATTAATGAATGGACTGGTCAATGTACCTGATTAATGGATGGACCGGTCTCTACCTGATTAATGAATGGACTGGTCCTCTGTACCTGATTAATGAATGGACTGCTCCTCTGTACCTGATTAATGAATGGACTGCTCCTCTGTACCTGATTAATGCATGGACTGGTCCTCTGTACCTGATTAATGAATGAACTGCTCCTCTGTACCTGATTAATGAATGGACTGCTCCTCTGTACCTGATTAATGAATGGACTGGTCCTCTGTACCCGATTAATGAATAGACTGGTCCCTGTACCTGATTAAATAATGGACTGAACCCCTGTACCAGATTAATGAAAGGATTGGTCTCTGTACCTGATTAATGAATGGACTGGTCCATTGTACCCGATTAATGAATGGACTGGTCCCTGTACCCGATTAATGAATGAACTGGTCCCCAGTACCTGACTAATGAATCGACTGGTCCCCTGTACCCAATTAATGAACGGACTGGTCCCCTGTACCTGATTACTGAATGGACCAGTCAATGTACCTGATTAATGGATGGACCGGTCCCTGTACTTGATTAATGAATGGACTGATTCCCTGCACCCGATTAATGAATGCACTGGGCCACTATAACTGATTAATGAATGGACTGGTCCCCTGTACCTGATTAATGAATGGACTGCTCCCCTGTACCTGATTAATGAATGGACTGGTCCCTGTACCTGATTAAAGAATGGACTGGTCCCTTGTACCAGATTAATGAATGGGCTGGTACCTGAACCTGATTAATGAATGGTCAGGTCTCCTGTAACTGATTGTAAAAAATGGGCTGGTCACTATACCCGATTCATGAATGGACTGGTCCCTGTACCTGATTAAAGAATGGACTGGTCCCTTGTACCTGATTAATGCATGGTCTGGTCCCCTGTAATTGATTTAGAAAAATGGGCTGGTCACTAAACCCAACTCGTGAATGGGTTGGTCCCCTGTACCTGATTAATGAATGGCCTGAACTCCTGAACCCGATTAATGAATGGACTGGTCCCTTGTACCCGATTAATGAATGGACTGAATCCCCATACCCAATTAATGAATGGACTGATACCCTATACCTGATTAATGAATAGACTGGTCCCCTGCACCCGATTAATGAATGGACTGGTCCCTTGTAACCAATTAATGAATGGACTGGCCCCGGTACCTGATTAATGAATGGACTGGTCCCTGTACCTGATTACTGAATGGACTGGTCTCCTATATCCGATTAATGAATGGACTGCTCCCCTGTACCTGATTAAGGAATAGACTGGTCCCTGTACCTGATTAATGAATGGACTGGTCCCTGCACCCAATTAATGAATGGACTGGTCCCTGTAATTAATAAGAAAGCGGGGAATTACAGACCGGTAAGCCTGACATCGGTAGTGGGGAAAATGCTAGAGTCCATTATAAAGGATGTAATAGCAGAGCACTTGGAAAACAGTGACAGGATCGGACAAAGTCAACTTGGATTTACAAAAGGTAAATCGTGCTTGACTAATCTACTGGAATTTTTTGAGGATGTAACTGGTAAAATAGATAAGGGAGAACCAGTGGATGTGGTATATTTGGACTTTCAGAAGGCTTTCGATAAGGTCCCACATAAGAGGTTAGCTTGTAAAGTTAAGGCACATGGGATTGGGGGCAAGGTATTGACTTGGATAGAAACTGGTTGGCAGACAGAAAGCAAACAGTTGGAATAAACGGGTCTTTTTCCGAGTGGCAGGCAGTGACTAGTGGGGTACAGCAGGGATCGGTCCTTGGACCCCAGCTATTCACAATATATATTAATGATCTAGACGAGGGAACTAGATGTAATATCTCCAAATTTGCAGACGACACAAAGCTGGGTGGGCGTGTGTGCTGTGAGGAGGATGCCGAGAAACTCCAGGATGATATGGACAGGTTGGGTGATTGAGCAGAAGCATGGCAGATGCAATAACGTGGATAAATGTGAGGTTATCCACTTTGGTGGCAAAAACAGGAAGGCAGATTATTATCTGAATGGCAATAGATTGGGCGAAGGGGAAGTGCAACGAGACCTGGGTGTCCTTGTGCACCAGTCGCTGAAGGTAAGCATGCAGGTGCAGCAGGCGGTTAAGAAGGCAAATGGTATGTGTGGTAAACCACTTTTATCGTTCACTATCGTTACACTATGGTCATCACTGTTATATCGTTACACTATGGTTATCACTGTTTGCACTGTTGTATCACTACACGAGGTCGCCTCTTGTCACGCTGTTATACCTGGGCTGACCACTGCTGACTCCGCCCATGGCTCCACCTACCTGCCCAGGTATAAAGGTGGTCGACTGGCTGGTATTCCTCCTTGTTGGATCCGATCACCCACGAGGGTGGGCTCTGTTATTTAGCCAATAAAAACCTATAGTTACTTTCTTAACTCGTCGCTTTTCATTGGATGAATTGATAGGTATATCAATTTTATTGGCTAAATTTTTAAAATGTCGTTACCTGAGCAGCCAAACGACCAGTCGACGGAGCAGCCAAACGACCAGTCAGACGCCCAGCTACAACAGCCACAGCAGCCGGCCTGGCTGCGAGCCCTCCGACCACCGTACCTGGATCTAAACCCACAGGCAGCAAACTCAGCCCTCGACTTCAAACACTGGCTGAGCTGCTTCGAATCCTACCTGGGAGAATCCGGCGTGCCTCAGAGATCCAAGCTAAGAGTTCTGACCGCCCAAGTGAGCCCTAAAGTATTCGCACTCATCCAGGACCTTACTACATACGAGGCTGCCATCAAACTGCTGAAACAACAGTACCGGAGCCCGGTAAATTCCATGTATGCCAGACATCTCCTAAGATCCCGCCCGCAACAGCCAGGAGAGTCCGTAGATGAATTTTTACGGGCGCTACAAACACTCGGCAGGGACTGTGACTTTAAAGTGGTAACGGCGGCAGAAAATACTGAAGATAATATCCGAGACGCCTTCGTGAAAGGCCTGCGGTCCGACTACTCACGGCAAAGACTGCTTGAATCAAAGGACCTCGACCTGAACACAGCTGCAGCCCTCGCTCGCTCTCTAGAAGTGGCCCATCGGGACCTCGAGGCGTACTCCAGGTACTGTAATTCGCGACCCTGGGACTCGGGACCGACCCCGACCGCAATACCCCTCGCAGCGCCGCCTCCGGGACCTACCTCAGCGTCGGCGTCCCAGACCCGATCGGGACCGCCACCCCCGGTACCGGCTGCGACATCGGAGCCCTGCGATCGGGCCGCCGGCTGCTTCTTCTGCGGCCAGGCGAAACACCCGAGGTCGCGCTGCCCTGCGAGAAACGCGACTTGCTCCAGTTGCCAGAAGAAAGGCCACTTCGCTAAGGCCTGCAGAGGGAGAGCCACAGACACCAGCAGTGCCTCATGCGAGCTGTGGGGGCGGCCATCTTTCATCAAGGCCACAGATGCCAGTATCCCCTCGTGTGAGTCGTGGGGCGGCCATCTTTGATCAAGGCCACCGACACCAGCAGTGCCACATGTGAGTTGCGGGGGCAGCCATCTTCTCCGCCATTTTACTCCACCTCGTGGGCGCTGCCATTTTGCCCACCACACTCGACCGCCACCTTGCCTCCAGACCCGACCACCGCCTCACCCGCAGACTACAGCAGCTCGCTCAGCCATACACTAGCCTCCGTCACACTGGACCAAGCTCGCCCGCATCACCTGTCCAAGTCCATGATGGACATCGAAGTAAACGGCCACGCCACGACCTGCCTGTTCGACAGTGGAAGCACGGAGAGCTTCATCCATCCAGACACGGTGAGCCACTACTCCCTCACTGTCCGGCCAACGCGCAACCGGATCTCGATGGCGTCTAGGTCCCACTCTACAGACATCAGCGGCTATTGTGTTGTGACCCTGTCGGTTAGGGGCACGGAGTATAAAAATTTTAAACTTCTCGTCCTGCCCCAACTCTGCGCTGCCGTCCCACTAGGGCTGGATTTCCAATCCCACCTTCAAAGTGTCACTCTAGCATACGGTGGACCCCTCCCCCCACTCACAGTCGACAACCAGCATCCCTTAAACCGCCCACCGCGTACCACCTGCGGCCTATCCACTCTCAGGGTCCCGCCTCCCTCCCTGTTCGCCAACCTCACCCGCGACTGTAAACCCGTCGCTACCAAGAGCAGGCGGTACAGCGCCGGGGACAGAGCTTTTATTAGCTCTGAAGTGCAGCGCCTCCTGAAGGAGGGCATCATCGAGAGGAGCAACAGCCCCTGGCGCGCCCAGGTCGTAGTCGTCAAGACCGGCGATAAAAACCGCCTAGTCATCGACTACAGCCAAACCATAAACCGGTACACCCAGCTGGACGCATACCCCCTTCCCCGCATATCTGATATGGTCAATCAGATTGCACAGTACCGTGTATTCTCTACCATCGACCTTAAGTCGGCCTATCACCAACTCCCTATCCGCCCTGAGGACCGCCAGTATACCACCTTCGAGGCGAATGGCCGCCTCTACCACTTCCTGAGGGTTCCCTTCGGCGTCACCAACGGGGTTTCGGTCTTCCAAAGGGAGATGGACCGGATGGTTGACCAGAACGGGCTGCAAGCCACGTTCCCCTATCTAGATAACGTCACCATCTGCGGCCGCGACCGGCAGGACCATGATGTTAATCTGGAGAGATTCCTCCGTACGACCCAGCGGCTGAACCTCACCTACAATAAGGAGAAATGTGTGTTTAACACCTCGCGCCTTGCCATCCTCGGCTGCGTAGTAGAGAACGGAGTCATCAGCCCCAACCCCGAAAGAATGCGCCCCCTCATGGAGCTCCCCCTCCCCCACTGTCCAAAGGCGCTGAAGAGAACACTGGGGCTCTTCGCCTACTATGCCCAATGGGTGCCCAATTATGCGGACAAAGCCAGACCCCTCATGAAGTCCACCTCCTTCCCCCTGACGGCAGAAGCGTGCGCAGCCTTCTCCCTCATTAAGGGAGACATTGCTAAGGCCACAATGCACGCGGTGGATGAGTCTATCCCTTTCCAAGTGGAGAGCGATGCATCCGACTTCGCCCTGGCCGCAACCCTTAACCAGGAGGGGAGACCAGTGGCCTTCTTCTCAAGGACCCGCCAGGGCCCTGAGATCCGACACTCCTCGGTCGAGAAGGAGACCCAGGCGATCGTGGAGGCTGTACGATGCTGGAGGCACTACCTGGCAGGCAAACGATTTACTCTCCTCACCGACCAACGTTCGGTCGCTTTTATGTTTAATAACAAGCTGAGGGGCAAAATCAAGAATGACAAGATCTTGAGGTGGAGAATCGAGCTCTCCACCTATGATTATGATATCTTGTACCGGCCTGGTAAACTGAACGAACCCCCAGATGCTCTATCACGAAGTACATGCGCCAGCGTGCAAAGTGATAGACTGTAGACCCTCCACAACGACCTCTGCCACTCCGGGGTCACCAGACTTTACCACTTCATTAAGGCCCGCAACCTGCCCTACTCCATCGAGGAGGTCAGGACCATGACCAGGAACTGCCAAACCTGTGCCGAATGCAAACCGCATTTCTTTAGGCCGGACAGAGCAAGCCTGATCAAGGCCACCCGCCCCTTCGAGCGTTTGAGCATCGATTTTAAGGGGCCTCTCCCGTCCTCTGACCGTAATGTGTACTTCCTCAACATTATTGATGAGTACTCCCGTTTCCCCTTTGCCTTCCCCTGCCCAGACATGACCAGTACCACGGTCATCAGATGCCTGAACGACCTCTTCGCCTTGTTCGGGTTCCCGAACTATATACATAGCGACCGGGGCTCCTCCAACATGAGCGAGGAACTTCGCCAGTTCCTACTAGCGAGAGGTATTGCTGCAAGCAGGAGCACCAGCTACAACCCCCAGGGGAACGGCCAGGTGGAAAGAGAGAACGCGACTGTCTGGAAGGCCGTTCTCTTAGCCTTAAAGTCTAAGGGCCTCCCAACCTCTCGCTGGCAGGAAGTCCTCCCGGCAGCGCTGCACTCCATCCGGTCACTGCTTTGCACTGCCATTAACGCCACCCCCCATGAACGAATGTTTGTTTTCCCCAGGAAGTCGACTACGGGAACCACGCTACCAACTTGGCTGACCTCTCCGGGGCCCGTCTTGCTGCGAAAGCACGTGAGGGCCCATAAAATGGACCCCCTGGTCGAGAGGGTGGACCTCCTGCACGCCAACCCCCAGTACGCCTATGTGGCATACCCAGACGGGCGGGAGGACACAGTCTCCTTACGAGACCTCGCACCCTCGGGCATCCCTGAGACACCACCGTTACCCCCCACCACCCCCCCAAATCCAGCCCAGGTAGACGGCATGCCGGAACCCCACGAGCCTTCGCCGACCACGCAGACACCAGCATTAACGTCGGATACTGCATCACCGCCGCCGCTGCTGCGACGATCAGAAAGGCTTACGAGGCCTCCGGACAGACTGACATACCCGAACTGGTAGTACACTTCATCCCGCCGGACTCAAATCTAAACAAGGGGTGAATGTGGTAAACCACTTTTATCGTTCACTATCGTTACACTATGGTTATCACTGTTATATCGTTACACTATGGTTATCACTGTTTGCACTGTTGTATCACTACACGAGGTCGCCTCTTGTCACGCTGTTATACCTGGGCTGACCACTGCTGACTCCGCCCATGGCTCCACCTACCTGCCCAGGTATAAAGGTGGTCGACTGGCTGGTATTCCTCCTTGTTGGATCCGATCACCCACGAGGGTGGGCTCTGTTATTTAGCCAATAAAAACCTATAGTTACTTTCTTAACTCGTCGCTTTTCATTGGATGAATTGATAGGTATATCAGTATGTTGGCCTTCGTAGCAAAAGGCTTTGAGTACAGGAACAAGGATGTCATGCTGCAGTTGTACAGGGCCTTGGTGAGACCACATCTTGAGTATTGTGTGCAGTTTTGGTCGCCTTATCTGAGGAAGGATGTTCTTGCCATGGAAGGAGTTCAGCGACGATTCACCAGGCTGATACCTGGGATGGCAGGAATGACGTATGAGGAGAGATTGGGTCGATTGGGCTTGTACTCGCTGGAGTTTAGAAGAATGAGAGGGGATCTCATTGAAACTTATAAAATTCTGACAGGACTGGACAGACTAGATGCAGGAAGGATGTTCCCGATGGTTGGGGATTCCAGAACCAGGGGTCACAGTCTAAGGATAAAGGGTATGCCATTTAGGACAGAAATGAGGAGGAATTTCTTCACCCAGAGAATGGTGAACCTGTGGAATTCTCTACCACAGAAGGCAGTGGAGGCCAATTCATCAAATATATTCAAGAAGGAGTTGGATATATTTCTTTAGGCTAAAGGGATCAATGGGTATGGGGAGAAAGCAGGGACGGGGTACTGAATTTGGATGATCAGCCATGATCACATTGAATGGCGGAGCAGGCTCGAGGGGTCGAATGGACTACTCCTGCTCCTATCTTCTATGTTTCTATGTAATAAATGAATGGACTGTCCCTCTACCCGATTAATAATTGGTTAGATCCTGTATCAGATTAAAGAATGGACTGGTCCCTGTAACTAATTAATGCTTGGACTGGTCCCTGTACCTGATTAAGGAACAGACTGGTCCCTGTACCTGTTTAATGACTGGACTGGACCCTGCACCTGATTAATGAATGGAGTGTTCACTGTACCGGATGAATAAATGGACTGGTCCCTGTACCGGAATAATGAGTGGACTGGTCCCTGTCCCCGATTAATGAATGGACTGGTCCCTGTACCTGTTAATGAATGGACTGGTCCCCTGCACCTGCTTAATGAATGGACTGTTCTCCTGTACCAGATTAATGAATGGACTGGTCCACTGTACCCGATTAATCAATGGCCTGGTCCCTGTGCCCAATCAATAAATGGATTGGTCCTAGTACCCAGTTAATGAATGGACTGATCCCTGTACACGGTCAATGAATAGACTGGTCCCTGTATATGGATACTGAATGGACTGGTCCCTGTACCTGATTAATGAATGGACTGGTCCCTGTACCTGATTAATGAAGGGACTGGTCCCCTGCACCTGATTAATGAATGGACTGGTCCCTGGACCCGATTCCAGAATGGACTGGTCCCCTGTACCCGATTAATGAATGGACTGTTCTCCTGTACCAGATTAATGAATGCACCGGTCCTTTAAACCTGATTAATGATTGAACTGGTCACTTTTACCCAATTAATGAATGAACTGGTCCCTGTACATGATTAATGAATAGACTGGTCCCTGTATACGGACACTGAATGGACTGGTCCCTGTACCTGATTAATGAATGGACTGGTCCCTGTACCTGATTAATGAATGGACTGGTCCCTGTAACTAATTAATGAATGGACTGGTCCCTGTACCTGATTAAGGAACGGACTGGTCCCTGTACCCGGTTAATGAATGGACTGGTCCCTGGACCCGATTCCTGAATGGACTGTTCTCCTGTACCAGATTAATGAATGGACTGGTCCACTGTACCCAATTAATCAATGGACTGGTCCCTGTGCCCAATCAATAAATGGATTGGTCCTAGTACCCGGTTAATGAATGGACTGGTCCCTGTACACGGTCAATGAATAGACTGGTCCCTGTATACGGATAATGAATGGACTGGTCCCTGTACCTGATTAATGATTGAACTGGTCACTTTTACCCAATTAATGAATGGACTGGTCCCTGTACATGATTAATGAATAGACTGGTCCCAGTCCCCGATTAATTATTGGACTGGTCCTTGTAACCGATTAATGAATGGAATGGTCCCTGTACTTGACTAATGAATGGACTGGTCCCCTGTAACCAATTAATGAATGGACTGTTCCCTGTACCCGATTAATGAAGGACTGGTCCCTGTACCGATTAATGAATGGATTAGTCTCTGTACCCGGTTAATGAATGGACTGAACCCATGTTCACGATTAATGAATGTACTGTTCCCCATGACCCGATTAATGAATGGACTGGTCCCAAGTACCTGATTAATGAATAGACTGATCCCCTGTATCCGATGAATGAATGGACTGGTCCCTGAACCCGATTAATGAATGGACTGAAGCTCTGTACCTGAATAATGAATGGGCTGGTCCCTGTACCTGATTAAAGAATTGACTGGTCCCTGTGCCAGGTTAATGAATTGACTGAACCCCTGTACGTGGTTAATGCATGGACTGTTCCCCTGTACCCGATTAATGAATGGACTGGTCCCTGTACACGGATACTGAATGGACTGTTCCCTGTACCTGATTAATGAATGGAATGGTCCCTGTACCTAATTAATGAATGCACCGGTCCTTTATACCTGATTAATGATTGAACTGATCACTTCTACCCAATTAATGTATGGACTGATCCCTGTACATGATTAATGAATAGACTGGCCCCAGTCCCCGATTAATTATTGGACTGGTCCTTGTACCCGATTAATGAATGGAATGGCCGCTGTACTTGACAAATGAATGGACTGGTCCCCTGTACATGATTAATGAATGGACTGAACTCCTGTACCCGAATAATGAATGGACTGGACCCCCGTACCACATTAATGAATGGACTGAACCCCTGTATCTGTTTAATGAATGGACTGTTCCCTGTACCCGATTAATGAATGGACTGGTCCCCTGTACCGATTAATGAATAGATTAGTCCCTGTAACCGGTGAATGAATGGACTGAACCCATGTTCACGATTAATGAATGTACTGTTCCCCATGACCCGAATAATGAATGGTCTGGTCCCGCGAACCTGATTAATGAATAGACTGTTCCCCTGTATCCAATGAATGAATGGACTGGCCCCTGTACCCGATTAATGAATGGACAGCTCCCTGAACCCGATTAATGAATGGACTGAAGCCCTGTACCTGATTAATGCATTGACTGTTCCCCTGTACCCGATTAATGAATGGACTGGTCCCTATACCGGATTAATGAATGGACTGGTCCATGTACACGGTTAATGCATAGACTGGTCCCTGTACACATATACTAAATGGACAGGTCCCTGTACCTGATTAATGAATGGACTGGTCCCTGTACTTGATTAATGCATGGACTGTTCCCCTGTACCCTGTTAAGGAATGGACTGGTCCCTGTACCTGATTAAAGAATTGACTGGTCCCTGTACCTGATTAATGCATCGACTGTTCCCCTGCACCCTGTTAATGAATGGACTGGTCCCTGTGCCTGGTTAACGAATAGACTGAACCCCTGTACCTGATTAATGCATGGACTGTTCCCCTGTACCCGGTTAATGAATGGACTAGTCCCTGTACCGGATTAATGAATTGACTGGTCCCTGTGCACAGTTAATGAATGGACTGGTCCCTGTACATGGTTAATGAATGGACTGGTCCCTGCAACCGATTAATGACTGGACTGGTCCCTGTACCCAATTAATGAATGGCCTGGTCCCTGTACCCGATTAATGAATGGACTGGTCCCTGTACCCGATTAATGACTGGACTGGTCCCTGTACCTGATTTATGAATGGACTGGTCCCTGCAACCGATTAATGACTGGACTGGTCCCTGTACCCAATTAATGAATGGCCTGGTCCCTGTACCCGATTAATGAATGGACTGGTCCCTGTACCCGATTAATGAATGGACTGGTCTCTGTACCTGATTAATGAATGGACTGGTCCCTGTACCCGATTAATGAATGGACTGGTCCCTGTACCCGATTAATGAATGGACTGGTCCCTGTACCCGATTAATGAATGGACTGGTGCCTGCTTCCGATTAATGAATGGACTGGTCCCTGTACCCGATTAATGAATGGTTTGGTCCCTGTACCTGATTAATGAAAGCACCGGTCCTTTACACCTGATTAATGATTGAACTGGTCATTTCTACCCAATTAATGAATGGGCTGGTCCCTGTACATGGTTAATGAATGGACTCGTCCCTGTACCCGATTAACGAATGGACTGGTCCCTGTACCTGATTAATGAAAGCACCGGTCCTTTATACCTGATTAATGATTGAACTGGTCATTTCTACCCAATTAATGAATGGACTGGTCCCTGTACATGATTAATGAACAGACTGGTCCCAGTCCCCAATTAATTATTGGACTGGTCCTTGTACCCGATTAATGAATGGAATGGTCCCTGTACTTGACAAATGAATGGACTGGTCCCCTGTACCTGATTAATGAATGGACTGAACTCCTGTACCCGAATAATGAATGGACTGGACCCCTGTACCTGGTTAATGAATGGACTGAACCCCTGTATCTGATTAATGAGTGGACTGATCCCTGTACCTGATTAATGAATGGATTGGTCCCTGTACCCGGTTAATGAATGGACTGAACCCATGTTCACGATTAATGAATGTACTGTTCCCCATGACCCGAATAATGAATGGCCTGGTCCCGCGAACCTGATTAATGAATAGACTGTTCCCCTGTATCCGATGAATGAATGGACTGGTCCCTGTACCCGATTAATGAATGGACAGCTCCCTGAACCCGATTAATGAATGGACTGAAGCCATGTACCTGATTAATGCATTGACTGTTCCCCTGTACCCGATTAATGAATGGACTGGTCCCTATTCCGGATTAATGAATGGACTGGTCCATGTACACGGTTAATGCATAGACTGGTCCCTGTACACATATACTAAATGGACTGGTCCCTGTACCTGATTAATGAATGGACTGGTCCCTGTACTTGATTAATGCATGGACTGTTCCCCTGTACCCTGTTAATGAATGGACTGGTCCCTGTACCTGATTAAAGAATTGGCTGGTCCCTGTACCTGATTAATGTATGGACTGTTCCCCTGTACCCTGTTAATGAATGGACTGGTCCCTGTGCCTGGTTAACGAATAGACTGAACCCCTGTACCTGATTAATGCATGGACTGTTCCCCTGTACCCGGTTAATGAATGGACTAGTCCCTGTACCGGATTAATGAATTGACTGGTCCCTGTGCACGGTTAATGAATGGACTGGTCCCTGTACATGGTTAATGAATGGACTGGTCCCTGTACCCGATTAATGAATGGACTGGTCCCTGCACCCGATTAATGACTGGACTGGTCCCTGTACCTGATTAATGAATGGACTGGTCCCTGCACCCGATTAATGACTGGACTGGTCCCTGTACCCAATTAATGAATGGACTGGTCCCTGTACCCAATTAATGAATGGACTGGTCCCTGTACCCGATTAATGAAAGGACTGGTCTCTGTACCTGATTAATGATTGGACTGGTCCCTGTACCCGATTAATGAATGGACTGGTCCCTGCTTCCGATTAATGAATGGACTGCTCCCTGTACCCGATTAATGAATGGACTGGTGCCTGCTTCCGATTAATGAATGGACTGGTCCCTGTACCCGATTAATGAATGGATTGGTCCCTGTACCTGATTAATGAAAGCACCGGTCCTTTACACCTGATTAATGATTGAACTGGTCATTTCTACCCAATTAATGAATGGACTGGTCCCTGTACATGGTTAATGAATGGACTGGTCCCTGTACCCGATTAACGAATGGACTGGTCCCTGCACCTGATTAATGAAAGCACCGGTCCTTTATACATGATTAATGATTGAACTGGTCATTTCTACCCAATTAATGAATGGACTGGTCCCTGTACATGATTAATGAACAGACTGGTCCCAGTCCCCAATTAATTATTGGACTGGTCCTTGTACCCGATTAATGAATGGAATGGTCCCTGTACTTGACAAATGAATGGACTGGTCCCCTGTACCTGATTAATGAATGGACTGAACTCCTGTACCCGAATAATGAATGGACTGGACCCCTGTACCCGGTTAATGAATGGACTGAACCCCTGTATCTGATTAATGAGTGGACTGATCCCTGTACCCGATTAATGAATGGATTGGTCCCTGAACCCGATTAATGAATGGACTGGTCCCTGGACCTGATTCCTGAATGGACTGTTCTCCTGTACCAGATTAATGAATGGACTGGTCCACTGTACCCAATTAATCAATGGACTGGTCCTTGTGCCCAATCAATAAATGGATTAGTCCTAGTACCCGGTTAATGAATGGACTGGTCCCTGTACACGGTCAATGAAAAGACTGGTCCCTGTATACGGATACTGAATGGACTGGTCCCTGTACCTGATTAATGATTGAACTGGTCACTTTTACCTAATTAATGAATGGACTGGTCCCTGTACATGATTAATGAATAGACTGGTCCCAGTCCCCGATTAATTATTGGACTGGTCCTTGTAACCGATTAATGAATGGAATGGTCCCTGTACTTGACTAATGAATGGACTGGTCCCCTGTACCTGATTAATGAATGGACTGAACTCCTGTACCCGAATAATGAATGGGCAGAAACCCCATACCCGATTAATGAATGGACTGAACCCCTGTATCTGATTAATGAGTGGACTGATCCCTGTACCCGATTAATAAATGGACTGGTCCTCTGTACCTGACTAATAAATGGACTGGTCCCCTGTAACCAATTAATGAATGGACTGTCCCCTGTACCCGATTAATGAAGGACTGGTCCCTGTACCGATTAATGAATGGATTGGTCTCTGTACCCGGTTAATGAATGGACTGAACCCATGTTCACGATTAATGAATGTACTGTTCCCCATGACCCGATTAATGAATGGACTGGTCCCGCATACCTGATTAATGAATAGACTGATCCCCTGTATCCGATGAATGAATGGACTGGTCCCTGAACCCGATTAATGAATGGACAGCTCCCTGAACCCGATTAATGAATGGACTGAAGCCCTGTACCTGAATAATGAATGGGCTGGTCCCTGTACCTGACTAAAGAATTGACTGGTCCCTGTGCCAGGTTAATGAATTGACTGAACCCCTGTACGTGGTTAATGCATGGACTGTTCCCCTGTACCCGATTAATGAATGGGCTGGTCCATGTACACGGTGAATGAATAGACTGGTCCCTCTACACGGATACTGAATGGACTGTTCCCTGTACCTGATTAATGAATGGAATGGTCCCTGTACCTAATTAATGAATGCACCGGTCCTTTATACCTGATTAATGATTGAACTGATCACTTCTACCCAATTAATGTATGGACTGGTCCCTGTACATGATTAATGAATAGACTGGCCCCCGTCCCCGATTAATTATTGGACTGGTCCTTGTACCCGATTAATGAATGGAATGGTCGCTGTACTTGACAAATGAATGGACTGGTCCCCTGTACATGATTAATGAATGGAATGAACTCCTGTACCCGAATAATGAATGGACTGGACCCCCGTACCACATTAATGAATGGACTGAACCCCTGTATCTGTTTAATGAATGGACTGTTCCCTGTACCCGATTAATGAATGGACTGGTCCCCTGTAACCGATTAATGAATGGACTGTTCCCTGTACCCGATTAATGAAGGACTGGTCCCTGTACCGATTAATGAATGGATTGGTCCCTGTACCCGGTTAATGAATGGACTGAACCCATGTTCACGATTAATGAATGTACTGTTCCCCATGACCCGAATAATGAATGGTCTGGTCCCGCGAACCTGATTAATGAATAGACACTTCCCCTGTATCCGATGAATGAATGGACTGGTCCCTGTACCCGATTAATGAATGGACAGCTCCCTGAACCCGATTAATGAATGGACTGAAGCCCTGTACCTGATTAATGCATGGACTGTTCCCCTGTACCCGATTAATGAATGGACTGGTCCCTATACCGGATTAATGAATGGACTGGTCCATGTACACGGTTAATGCATAGACTGGTCCCTGTACACATATACTAAATGGACTGGTCCCTGTACCTGATTAATGCATGGACTGTTCCCCTGTACCCTGTTAATGAATGGACTGGTCCCTGTACCTGATTAAAGAATTGGCTGGTCCCTGTACCTGATTAATGTATGGACTGTTCCCCTGTACCCTGTTAATGAATTGACTGGTCCCTGTGCACGGTTAATGAATGGACTGGTCCCTGTACATGGTTAATGAATGGACTGGTCCCTGTTCCCGATTAATGAATGGACTAGACCCTGTACTAGAACAATGAATGGACTGGTCCCTGTACCCAATTAATGACTGGACTGGTCCCTGTAAACGGCTAATGAATGGACTGCTCCCTGCACCTGATTAATGAATGGACTGCTCCCTGTACCCGATTAATGAATGGACTGGTGCCTGCTTCCGATTAATGAATGGACTGGTCCCTGTACCCGATTAACGAATGGACTGGTCCCTGTACCTGATTAATGAAAGCACCGGTCCTTTATACATGATTAATGATTGAACTGGTCATTTCTACCCAATTAATGAATGGACTGGTCCCTGTACATGATTAATGAACAGACTGGTCCCAGTCCCCAATTAATTATTGGACTGGTCCTTGTACCCGATTAATGAATGGAATGGTCCCTGTACTTGACAAATGAATGGACTGGTCCCCTGTACCTGATTAATGAATGGACTGAACTCCTGTACCCGAATAATGAATGGACTGGACCCCCGTACCCGGTTAATGAATGGACTGAACCCCTGTATCTGATTAATGAGTGGACTGATCCCTGTACCCGATTAATGAATGGATTGGTCCCTGTACCCGGTTAATGAATGGACTGAACCCATGTTCACGATTAATGAATGTACTGTTCCCCATGACCCGAATAATGAATGGACTGGTCCCGCGTACCTCTTTAATGAATAGACTGTTCCCCTGTATCCGATGAATGAATGGACTCGTCCCTGAACCCGATTAATGAATGGACTGGTCCCTGTACCTGATTAAAGAATTGACTGGTCCCTGTAGACGGTTATTGCATAGACTGGTCCCTGTACACATATACTGAATGGACTGGTCCCTGTACCTGATTAATGAATGGACTGCTCCCTGTACCTAATTAATGAATGCACCGGTCCTTTAAACCTGATTAATGATTGAACTGGTCACTTCTACCCAATTAATGAATGGACTGGTCCCTGTACATGATTAATGAATAGACTGGCCCCAGTCCCCGATTAATTATTGGACTGGTCCTTGTACCCGATTAATGAATGGAATGGTCCCTGTACTTGACAAATGAATCGACTGGTCCCCTGTACCTGATTAATGAATGGACTGAACCCCTGTACCCTGTTAATGAATGGACTGGTTCCTGTACCTGATTAAAGAATTGACTGGTCCCTGTGCCTGGTTAACGAATAGACTGAACCCCTGTACCTGATTAATGCATGGACTGTTCCCCTGTACCTGGTTAATGAATGGACTAGTCCCTGTACCGGATTAATGAATTGACTGGTCCCTGTGCACGGTTAATGAATGGACTGGTCCCTGTACATGGTTAATGAATGGACTGGTCCCTGTTCCCGATTAATGAATGGACTAGACCCTGTACTAGAACAATGAATGGACTGGTCCCTGTACCCAATTAATGACTGGACTGGTCCCTGTAAACGGCTAATGAATGGACTGCTCCCTGCACCTGATTAATGAATGGACTGGTTCCTGTACCCGATTAATGAATAGACTGGTCTCTTTACACGGTTAATGAATGGACTGGTCCCTGTACCTGATTAATGAATGGACTGGTCCCTGTTCCCGATTAATGAATGGACTGGCCCCTGTGCACGGTTAATGAAGGGACCAGTCTCTGTACCTAATTAATGAATGCACCGGTCCTGTAGTGGCGCTCCATAGTTTCCAATATGCAGCCACTGAGCTTTGAGGCTTTTAGCAACGAGTAGACGCGTGTCGAAATAAAACGTTCCAAAATGTAACTTTGTCTTTTAACTGTTTACTGTATTACATTTTAAACAGGGTTTCAAAGTAAAACACGTTTAACACGCACATGGTCAAAAACTGTATTGCACCACAGCCCTCAAAGCTTCTACCTTTTCCAGCCTCGTGGAGCTTGAACTGTAAAAATGGCTGGATATCATGTGACAAGCTTAAGGACTGTACCATTGTAGCAAGAATAAAGGGGGTCTCTCAGACTATACTATTGGAACAAGAAAAGAGGGGGTTTCTCAATACAATAAGTCAGTCAGGTAAATTAACTAAATTATACTAGAATATGCATCAATAATAAACAAAAGTACATACATACTGTACCATAATATTTAACCAATATTTTAAAGTATTTTCTTTCTTATTTACACTTTCTTAAACTTTCATGACTCTTACTTTCCGGCCCCTAATTGACTAGGCACATGAAGCATAGCAATTACTCAAACTTTCTTAAGAGTCATAAACTAATGAGTTCAACATATTTACAATATAAATGTCCCCTTCTTTTTTTTTTTCTTAGCTTCGCAAGCACGTGGTTCCTCCCACCGTGTCCAATACTCTGGTGTATATGCTGAAGAATGAGAGTAGCATCCCGGAGGTCCTTAGAAAGGATAGCAGGATGCTTGGCCTCCTCTAGCATAGCAGATTTGTTTAGTCGCCCTCCCACCCTCAGTACTCCATCTTGGAGTGTAGGGTCCAGCTTGTAGATATGACTACCTTTCTTGATTGGAGTATTTCGCTGTAAAGCTTCGATTTCTTCTGGATATCTTTGTCTTTGACTGAAGCAAACTATCTCCATCTCAGCCTTGGCCAAACCCTCCATGGTCAATGAATTCTTACCCAATGTGGTCTTGTGCTGGTGCATATACTGCTGTAGAAGCATTCTCTGCTTATCAGGGTTACTTTCAGACTGACTGATAGTGGCTCGATACTTTTTCTCTTACCGCTCAGGTGTAGCAGCAACTCTTTCAGCCTCAGAAACCATGCAACTGCTTTCCTCAACTGGTGCCATCCTGAGAAATGGTTAACAAGCTTGTTCACTGTGTCAAAGTTCTCTTTCGTAGTTATGAGATTTGCTGTGACTGATCTCTTAACTTCGACGTTGTCTTCAGCAATCTGACTTGGCATATCTGGTCTTTCTGGCCATGATCTCTCTGTTTCCAGCAGATAACTTGGGCCTTGTATCCAAGTTTCGCTCCTCATGAAGTTTTCAGCCTTCAATCCCCGTGAGGCTTGGTCTGCTGGGTTTAATGAGGTGTTTACATACCTCCACTGAGATGGTTGTGTAGCTTCTCTAATGGATGAGATTCTGTTTGCTACGCAGGTCTTGAAGCGTATCTTCTCATTTTCTATATACTTCAGCACTGTAGTGTTATCCGTCCAGAAAACAGATTCTTCTAGTAGGAGCTGTAACTCTTTCCGCATCACCTTGTCAACTTTAACTGCAACAACCGCTGCCGTCAACTCCAGTCTCGGGATGGTGACCTGCTTCAGCGGAGCCACCCTGGATTTCCCCATGAGGAAGGAACAATGTTTCTGGCCCTGTTGATTTGTCAGCAAGAGGTAAGTAGCCGTGCCATAGCCGGCCTCACTGGCATCTGAGAAATGATGTAGTTGAGCCGTCTTTGTAACTCCAAAACTCACAGGCTTGATGCATCTACTGACGTTGAAGCTAGAAAGTTGTTGCAAATCTGTCAACCATCTGAGCCATCTCTGAGCTTGACCTTCTGGGATATCTTCATCCCATCCTCTCTTGTCTCTACACAGCTCTCGTAGGATCAGCTTCACTGGCAGAGTGAGTGGTGCCAGGAATCCAAGAGGGTCGTAGATGAAACTGACCACGGAGAGAATCCCTCGTCTTGTGGATGGTCTTTCGTTCACCATTATTCTGAAGTTGAACGTGTCTGACTCAATGCACCATTGTACACCAAGAGCTCGCTCGATAGGAAGGACATCGTGGCTCAGGTCCAGATCTTTGACTTCAGTGGCTCCTTCCTTTTCTGGGATAGAAGCTAGAACTGCTCTGCTGTTGCTTATCCACTTAGTCAGATGGAATCCTCCATTCGAACACAGAGTTCTAAGGTCTCTTGACAGTGCAATGGCATCGTCTTCTGTTGACACGGACGTCAGACAGTCATCGACGTAAAAGTTTCTGAAGATTGTCTCCACAGCCTCTGATGGTGCCTTGCCGTTGCCATCTTTGTAATGTATGTACCTTTAAGGGGGGAACTACTTTCTACAGCTCATGTATACTGTAGTACCGGCAGTGACCACACCTGTATATAACGCTGAGTAGTAATCTGTTGTTTCAGTTGCAGTTTGAACCACGTTGAGTAAACACCTGTTGTACCATTCTCTGCAGTCCTTTTCTTATAATTACACGGACGTAACAGTGGCGACGAGCAAGTTCGAACCTACCTGCAACTCTGCATCACCTCCCAGGGATTCGCTCCTGGAGAACAGTGGAAGAAGGTCGAGTCCAGAAGCACGGGCGTCGACCATGGGCAACTGCCCAGTCATCCAGCGGAGATTTGAGCATCACAGGGGAGGCTGTCGAGAGCAAGGCTTGGCTTTCCAGTCACGGTGGTCCAGCGAAATGGGCTGGCAACAGGTACTGCACAGACCCTTCCCGGACAGCGACGGGCTAGAGCCCGACCGAGCGGCACAGAAAAAGGCCGAGCAGCTTCGACGGGGGAGAGAGAGAGGGCAGAGTGCACAGGGCGCAGCTGGTGTTCAGGACCGAGCGGCGTCAACGGGGGAGATAGGCGAGAGAGAGCAGAGCGCAGCCGGTGGTCAAGGGCCGAGCAGCGTCAACAGGGGAGAGAGGCGCGCAGGAAAACGCGAGGTGCTGCCATTGACACGAGGACCGCAGAGAGCGGCATTGGCAGCAGCGCAGGAGCAGCGCATGAAACCCACAGGGCGTCGCCATTTGCCACGAGGACCGCCGAGAGCGTCGTTGGCAGCAGCGTGGGAGACGCCATTTTAAGCCGCAGCGGGGAAGAAAGGAAAGTGCGGGAGATGCCATTTTAAGCCAGTATAACCACACCCAAAAATGCCGAAGAGTGGCAGTATCACAGCGTTCGACAATGAAGTCGAAGATTGGACGACATATGTCGAACGCATAGACGTTTACTGCAAGGCGAATGAAGTGCCAGATGACAAGAAAGCACTGGTATTGTTGAATTCAATGGGTGCGAAAACGTATGGCTTACTACGAAACCTAGTAACCCCAGAGAAGCCAGTAGAAAAGGATTTTGAAAACAGAGTGTCAATCCTACAGGACCACTTAAACCCCACACCGCTGCTGATAGCAGAAAGATTTAAGTTTCACAAAAGGAACCAACATAAAGATGAAAGTAATGCTGAGTATTTAACGGAACTGCACAAGCTATCGCAACACTGCCAGTTTGGAACGGGACTAGCAGATACTTTAAGGGACAAGTTTGTGTGTGGGCTTCAAATTGATGGAACCCAGAAACAACTTCTATCAGAAAAGGATCTTACGCTGGACAAGGCTTTCAGCATTGCAGTATCACACGAAGCAGCAGCACGGGGCGCTACAGAGATACAACGGAGACCACAAGAATATGGCACAAATGAAATGTCATACGGAACAGTGAAGTGCTATTGCTGCGGCAGAACAACACACGACCATAATGATTGCTGGTTCAAGGACAAAGTGTGCAGACAGTGTGGAAAAGTAGGACACACAGCAAGAGTCTGCAGGTCGGGAAAGAAAACCAGCAGCAAGAAATCTCCACAGGAGAAGTACAAGAAGGTACATAAGGTGACGGAGAGTAGTTCAGATGAACAGAAGAGTGATACAGACTCCAGAAGCAAGGAGCTGGGTTGTCTGAAACTACATAATGTGATCAAAATGGAGGATCACCAAACTATCTGGGTCACGCTCAAGGTAACAGTAGTCCAAGTGAAAATGGAATTGGACACAGGATCAGCCCTAACAGTCATAAACCGAAGGGACTACAAGCGGCTATTCTCACATATACCCTTGAGAGATACAAAGATTGTCTTGAAGACGTACACGGGGCAAAAAGTCTATCCCAAAGGAAAAATAAGGGTGAACGTTATATATAACGGCAAGGAAACACCAAAAATGGACCTATATGTATTGCCAGATGGAGGACCACCACTACTAGGACGTGAATGGATCCGGAAGATACAGCTCGATTGGCATTCCATACAAGCACAGACTGTAGATGCCAAAAAGGATGATGATGTCACACCTGGATGACTGTCAAAAATGCTAACTGACGCACAAGAAGTGTTCCAGCAGGGACTCGGAACACTAAAAGGCATAACAGCGATGATCAAAATAGAGGAAAATGCAAGCCCAAAGTTTTTTAAGGCCAGACCGGTACCGTATGCGATCCGCCCAGCCGTCGAAGTAGAGCTGGAAGGTTTGGAACGTTCAGGAGCACTGTCCAAAGTGGACTGGAGCGAGTGGGCTACATCCATCATTCCTGTAATGAAGAGGTCGTTGAGTAATACGCCTGTGGAGCCAAAGAAGGTTCGCATCTGTGGGGCCTTTAAGGTGACAGTGAACTCAGTCCTTCACACTGTACAATATCCGCTTCCGCAGGTTGAAGATATTTTTGCCTCGCTATCTGGAGGGAAACGCTTCACTAAGGTTGATCTGGCCCAGGCGTACCTGCAAATGGAGGTAGAAGAAGCCTCGAAACAGTACCTCACGATCAACACTCATAAAGGTCTCTACCAATACAACCGGCTGGTGTTCGGGGTAGCATCAGCTCTGGCTATTTGGCAAAGGGCAATGGAACAAGTCCTGCAAGGGATTCCAGGGACCCAGTGTTATTTGGATGACATCCTGGTCACGGACGAAAATGAAAGTGATCACCTCGCCAACCTGGAGCCGGTGCTCACTAGATTGAAGGAATATGGGCTCCGAGCTAATCGCCACAAATGCGAGTTTTTCCAGAAGCAGATCTCGTATTGTGGCCACGTTATTGATAAAGAGGGGTTACATAAGTCCCCTGAAAAGATTGAGGCAGTAGTCAAGACTCCAGCACTGGAAAATGTGTCACAACTGAGGTCGTTCCTTGGGCTGGTGAACTACTACCATAAGTTCTTGCCGAATTTGTCTACCGTACTACACCCACTGAACACCCTACTGCAAATGGGGGTACCATGGAAGTGGAGTGACGAATGTAAACGAGCTTTCCAGAAGAGCAAAGCATTGATCACATCAAAAGAGGTGTTGGCTCATTTCAACCCAGCACTACCAATTCGGTTGGCGTGTGATGCATCACCCTATGGCATTGGAGCGGTGCTGTCGCACAAATTCCCAGACGGCTCGGAGAGGCCAGTAGCCTTTGCGTCTCGGTCACTAACCTCAGCCGAGCGTAACTACGCCCAGATTGACAGGGAGGCCCTCAGCCTAGTGTGGGGAGTGAAAAAGTTCAATCACTATCTGCACGGGCAGAAGTTCACCTTGCTGACTGACTACCAACCACTTGTCTCCATCTTTAATCCAAAGAAGGGCGTTCCGGTGATGACTGCGCAACGGCTACAAAGATGGTCCCTTTTTCTAGGGACGCACCAAAATGAAATCGAGTATAAGGGCACGAAACAGCATGGAAACGCTGATGGGCTATCACGCCTGCACTGCCTACTGCGGAAGAAGCACCAGCAGTGGATCCTGTCGAAGTATTTCATTCGACTATAATTGAATGCTTGCCAGTAACTAATGCTGGTATAGAGAAGGAGACCCGAAATGACCCGACACTGTCTCGGGTATATGATTTGACGGTGAAGGGATGGCCAGCACATGGCGACTCACTGTTGCCAGCATTCTCATCCAGAAGAGAACAGCTGTCAGTATGCCAAAGGACCTTGATGTGTGGATCCCGAGTGGTAATTCCACCCAAGTTAAGGGAGAGAGTGCTCAATGAGCTTCACGAAGGTCATCTGGGAGGGGTGAAAATGAAAAGCCTTGCTAGGGCTTATGTTTGGTGGCCGGGGATCGATCAGCAAATCGAGGACCTGACAAAGAGCTGCTCAGGATGCCAGAAGGTCCAAAATGCACCACCACATGCCCCTCTACACCCATGGGAGTGGCCCTCATCTCCATGGCAACGGGTGCATATTGATTTTGCTGGTCCATTCATGGACCCAATGTTTTTAATAGCCATGGATGCGCACTCGAAATGGCCTGAGGTGATCAAAATGTCCTCCACCACCACGGAGAAAACTATTGCAGTCCTACGGACCATTTTTGCCAGGAACGGCTTGCCAGAGCAGATTTGCTCTGATAACGGACCACAGTTTGTGTCCGAAGAGTTTCAAAGATTTATGAAAAGGAATGGGGTAAGGCATTACACATCCGCCCCGTATCATCCAGCCACAAATGGATTGGCTGAGAGGTTCGTACAAACCTTTAAAAAAGCAGTAAAGGCCATGTGCGATGATGACATTCCACTGCAGCATAAGGTGGACAATTTCCTGTTAGCCTACAGAAATGCGACACATGCAGTCACCAACCAGGCCCCGGCCATGATGTTCTTTATCCGAAGGTTGAGATCTCGTCTGGATTTGCTCAGACCAAATGTACGAAGAGATGTTGAGAGTAAGCAATTCCAGCACATCAATGAGAAGCCGACAAGGAGCTTCAATGTAGGGCAACCAGTCTTGGCCCGCGACTACCGAACAGAGAAATGGCAACCAGGAACAATATGCACACGGCAGGGGCCACTAATGTACACAGTGGACGTTGGGGAGAGCATCGTGAGACGCCATGCTGACCAGATCCTAGAGTCACAGGAACGAGTCAACCCCATGCCTCGCCCATACGTACCTGGTGATGAACCCGACGTACAGGTAGCATCTACCCCAGAAACAGTAACATCGGAAGCTGATGAACCAAACAACGACAGGGGGCCAGAATCGCCTCCGCACCAAGAGCAAGACACTCGGGAAAGGCGCTATCCAGAAAGGATCAGGAAGCCTCCCCAAAGACTGAATTTATAAATAGACTATTTTCAGCTAATGTTGCATGTTAAAAGTGTTAATTGTAATTAGTTTGATATTTAATTGTTAAATGAGTGTTATGGTACTGTTAATCTAAAAGGTGAGGAATTGTAATGTATGTACCTTTAAGGGGGGAACTACTTTCTACAGCTCATGTATACTGTAGTACCGGCAGTGACCACACCTGTATATAATGCTGAGTAGTAATCTGTTGTTTCAGTTGCAGTTTGAACCACGTTGAGTAAACACCTGTTGTACCGTTCTCTGCAGTCCTTTTCTTATTATTACATGGACGTAACAATCTTCTGCAGTTTTTCTGAGAGCGTAGCTTGCACAGCTGGGAGATGATGTGGCTCTGAACAAGTGTACAGCCATTCTACATTCCACCATAGCTTGACTAACGTCGCCATCTGGCCACCAAAGGAAATGCAGAAGATCAACATCTTCATCAGGGACTCTGACTTGGTAGAACATTGATTCTATATCTGCCATCATGGCAACGAGCTCTTGTCTAAACCTCGTCAAGACGCCAATGAGGGTATTAGTAAGATCAGGACCTTGAAGCAGCTGGTCATTCAGTGAAGTTCCTCTGAATGAAGCGGTGCAGTCAAACACTACACGGATCTTTTTCTTCTTTGGGTGATACACACCGTGATGAGGAATGTACCAGGCCCTTCCATCTTCTCTGTTCAACTGTTCCTCGGGCACTTTTACAGCATAGCCTTTCGCTATGATGTTTCTCATGAAGCCTTTGTAGTCTTCGTGAAAGTCGGGGTTCTTGTTCAGCTTTCTCTTTAGACTGATGGCGTGCTGCTCTGCTATGCAGCGATTATTCGGCATCTTCGCGGTCTGTCTTCTCAGTGGCAAACCAATGTGATAGTGGCCATCAATGAACTGTGTAGACCTTGTCATCAAATCCATGAACTGATGGTCTTCTTGTGACATCTCTGTCTTTTCCTCGCAGCTGCGTTCTGAGAAGTCTGCGTTGAACTGCTGTATCAACAGCTCTTCAATGCTTGCAATAGAGATACGATTAACTGTGACATTTTGTCGTTCCTCCTTGTTCGACTTGTTGTCATCATCTCTCCTTACCGGTCCATTGACTACCCATCCAAGGGCTGTCCTGACGGCGTAGGGTCTGTCATCCTTGCTGTTTATCACCTGCCATGGCTCCATAGTTTTGTAAGCATTGGTTCCAATTAATAGGCCAATTTCTGCTTCAATGTATGGGAGATGCACCTTTTCCAGGTAAGGCCATCTCTCCACATCCTTCTGCAGGGCTAAGTTCCCTATTTTAACAGGAATCTCCCTCTGTGTGAAAACATTAGGCAGGTCTATGAAGTCCTTCTCTTCAAGTCCACACACTTCTAAGTCTGACAGGATATAACTTTGCATTGACTTCTCATGACCCATGGTGCGTTCTTCTGCCTCTAACGTTCAGCTGTCGCATGAGTGTTTCTGTGCAGAACGTTGCTGAACTACTTGGATCCATGAAGGTGTAAGTCTCCACAAACTTCTCACTCCTCTTAGACTTGATCTTTACAGGTACGATGGCAAGAATACAATCACTGTCACCGGCCCCAGTGAATCCACAAGTCTCTGGTTCTAGCGACACCAGAGCACTTGAAACAACCTTCTCGTCGGTATTGTTTTCTTCACTCTTCTTAGAGACTTGTTCTTATTTATGGATATGCAGCAGACTGGGATGTTTCCGAGTGCACTCTCTGCATGTTGTTCTTTGCTTACAGTTTCTACTCAGGTGTCCCTGAGAAAGACATCCAAAACATAGGCCATTGTACTTCAGAAATTCAATTCTGTCTTTATGTGGCTGTGCTTTGATGTCACTGCAGAAATCCAATGTGTGATTCTTCTGGCAGAATCAACATGGCTTCTGAAAGGCATTAGCAGGCGTCACTGTGCTGCTCTTTTTGGGAGATGAGTTCTGAGACTTTTCTTCCCCAGCTTGAGTGACAATAGTTGCAAAGCTGCTTCCCTTGGAACCACCTTTCCTGAGAGTCTTTGATTCAGCAGGCTTGGCTTTCACTCTTCCATCAGTAGTTGGGCTGACATCCTTGATGTTTCCGAACAATGGGTCCATAGCAACTTTAGCCTGTTTGTCTATGAAATTCACTAAGTCTGCAAACCTGGCTCTACTTTTCCGTCTCTCCATTATCTTAAAGGCTTTTCCTCTCCATTGTTCTCTCATCCTGTAAGGAAGCTTAGAGATGTTGATTCTCATAGTCGTAGGATTGTCCATCTCTTCCATGAATTCAACATCCTCCATGGTGTTGCAACATCCTATGAGAAAAAGAACATATGTGTTCAATGCCTCCCCGTCCTCCGATCTGAACTGTGGCCACTTGATAGTCTTTTCAATATATGCAGTGGCTATCTTCAGCTCGTTGCCATAGTGCTCCTGCAGTAACTTCCTGGCTTCTATGTATCCCTGTTCCGGTCTCATGTGTTCACAGCTTCTGACCAGGTCTTGTGGTTTACCACTGGTGTACTGTCCTAGGTAGTACAACTTATCACTGCTGCTCTCTGTTTTGGAGTCAATGGCTTGTTTGAAGGATCTGATGAAGGGCTTATACTTGAGTGGGTCGCCTTAGAACACTGATATGTCTCTTTGAGGGAGTCGAAACAGATTCTGTTGTTTTACAAGCATCTCTGTAATTTCGTTCTGACATTGCATCACTCGGTATAGGCTTCTCTTTGTGTCTTCAGGCCTCTGGTGGTCATCAGCAGGGTCTAGTCTAGACCGTCTGATGTCTGGGGTAGCATCACGTGCTCCTGTTAGTGGAAAGGCCTCTCTTCCACGCTGTAATGCCAGGAGATGTTCTTCAGACTCTCCTTAACTCTTGAAGGTGCCCTGGATCCAACTCTGTGTGATATCATTGACTGGCAGTAGTCGTTCATGCCATCCTGTGAGCCTTCATAATCTTCAAACACACTCAACTTGGCATTTGAGACCGCAATAGCTATTTTTAGCTCCAGCTGTTCTTTCTTTGCCTTCAGTTGGGCCTGCAGTTGGGCCTGTTGGGCCTGCAGTTGGGCCTGCAGTTGGGCCTGTTGAGCCTGCAGTTGGGCCTGTTGGGCCTGCAGTTGGGCCTGCAGTTGGGCCTCTTCCCGTTCAAGAGCTCGCTTCTCCAATAAAGATGCTGCGCGCGCCATCAACGTTGCCCGTTCAACCTGTTCTCTCATGCGCTGCGACGAGCATGTGGTAGAAGCGACTGACCTGTGTCCAGAAACAGAGCTACCTTCTTTTCGATTTTTGCTCTGGCTGAAGTCTCTGAAATGCTATCATCTGGTCTGACTTCATCGTCATCTTTATCTTTCTCTACTGTATCAGCATCTTGACGAATCTTTAACATCCACTGTTCTGTGGCCTTGACATAGTCCTTAATGTTGGATGATTTAAGATCAAACCAGTTGTGCTGATCAGCATTTCCCTCTTCTTCAGACAAGAGTGCTAATACATCTTCATTGAGTACAGTAAATTCTTCATACAACTTGAAGAAATCATAATGCATTATGTCAACTTTCTTAATATTAGCATTATCTTCCATGAGACAATCAATTATCTTCATTTTTCCAGTTATCTGAGCTAATTTAGGCCTCCTTGCACATATGCTTCTATTTAACTTCTCTTCCATTGCCTTTGGGGTGAGCTTTACTTCCCTCTTTTGGCCAACAATCCTTCGTACAGCCTGGGGAAGCTCCTCACGGCTCCATAAGGCCTGGGCCATTTTACCCGCAGCTTTTATTTAGCTTCTCAATTGAATGAACAAGGCAAGTAACAGTCACTGTACCTCTGCTTTCTTATATTGTCGTCTGGCTCCGTGACCATTCCTGTATATACGTTCGCCGACAATGCCGTCCTTTCCTTCTTAGGGAGTTAGTTTTTGACTAATGTAGTGGCGCTCCGTAGTTTCCAATATGCAGCCACTGAGCTTTGAGGCTTTTAGCAATGTGTAGACGTGTGTCGAAATAAAACATTCCAAAACGTAACTTTGTCTTTTAACTGTTTACTGTATTACATTTTAAACAGGATTTCAAAGTAAAACACGTTTAACACACACACGGTCAAAAACTGTATTGCACCACAGCCCTCAAAGCTTCTACCTTTTCCAGCCTCGTGGAGTTTGAACTGTAAAAATGGCTGGATATCATGTGACAAGCTTAAGGACTGTACCATTGTAGCAAGAATAAAGGGGGTCACTCAGACTATACTATTGGAACAAGAAAAGAGGGGGTTTCTCAATACAATAAGTCAGTCAGGTAAATTAACTATATTATACTAGAATATGCATCAATAATAAACAAATGTATATACATACTGTACCATAATATTTAACCAATATTTTAAAGTATTTTCTTTCTTCTTTACACTTAAACTTTCATGACTCTTACAGGTCCTTTATACCTGATTAATGATTGAACTGGTCACTTCTACCCAATTAATAAATGGACTGGTCCCTGTACATGATTAATGAACAGACTGGTCCTAGTCCCCAATTAATTATTGGACTGGTCCTTGTGCCCGATTAATGAATGGAATGGTCCGTGTACTTGACTAATGAATGGACTGGTCCCCTGTACCTGATTAATGAATGGACTGAACTCCTGTACCCGAATAATGAATGGACTGGACCCCCATACCCGGTTAATGAATGGGCTGAACCCCTGTATCTGATTAATGAATGGACTGATCCCTGTACCCGATTAATGAATGGACTGGTCCCCTGTACCCGACTAATGAATGGACTGGTCCCCTGTAACCGATTAATGAAAGGACTGTTCCCTGTACCTGATTACTGAAGGACTGGTCCCTGTATCCAATTAATGAATGGACTAGTCCCTGTAGTCGACTAATGAAAGGGCTGGTCCCTGTACCTGATTAATGAATGGACTGGTCCCTGTACCCGATTATTGAATATATATATATATATATATACTAATGATCTAGACGAGGGAACTAGATGTAATATCTCAAAATTTGCAGACGACAGAAAGCTGGGTGGGCGTGTGTGCTGTGAGGAGGATGCCAAGAAACTCCAGTATGATTTGGGCAGGTTGGGTGATTGGGCAGATGCATGGCAGATGCAGTATAATGTGGATAAATGCGAGGTTATCCACTTTGGTGGCAAAAACAGGAAGGCAGATTATTATCCAAACGGCAATAGATTGGGAGAAGGGGAAGTGCAATGAGACCTGGGTGTCCTTGTGCACCAGTCGCTGAAGGTAAGCATGCAGGTACAGCAGACGGTTAAGAAGGCAAATGGTATGTTGGCCTTCATACCGAGAGGATTCCAGTACAGAAGCAAGGATGTCTTGCTGCAGTTGTACAGGGCCTTGGTGAGACGACACCTTGAGTATTGTGCGCAGTTTTAGTCGCCTTATCTGTGGAAGGGTGTTCTTGCCATGGAGGGAGTGCAGCGAAGATTCACCAGACTGATACCTGGGATGGCAGGAATGGCATATGAGGAGAGATTGGGTCGAGTGGGCTTATATTCACTGGAGTTTAGAAGAATGAGAGGGGATCTCATTGAAACTTATAAAATTCTAACAGGACTAGACAGACTAGATGCAGGAAGGATGTTCCTGATGTTCGGGGATTCCAGAACCAGGGGTTACAGTCTAAAGATAAGGGGTAAGCCATTTAGGACAGAGATGAGGAGGAATTTCTTCACCCAGAGAGTGGTGAACCTGTGGAGTTCTCTACCACTAAAGGCAGTTGAGGCCAATTCATTAAATATATTCAAGAAGGAGTTAGATATATTTCTTAAGGCTAAAGGGATCAAGAGATATGGGGAGAAAGCAGGGACAGGGTACTGAATTTGGATGATCAGCCATGATCTCATTAAATGGCGGAGCAGGCTCGAGGGGCCGAATGGCCCACTCCTGCTCCTATCTTCTATGTTTCTATGAATGGACTGCTCACTGTACCCGATTAATGAATGGACTGGTCCCTGTACCCGATTAATGAATAGACTGGTCCCCTGTACTTTATTAATGATTGGACCGGTCCCTGTCCCCGATTAATGAATGGACGTGTTCCCCGTACCTGATTAATGAATGGACCGGTCCCAGTACCTGAATAATGAATGGACTGGTCCTTTGGACCTGATTAATGAATGGACTGGTCCCCTGTACCTGAACAATGAATTCACTGGTCCCTCTACCTGATTAATGAATGTACTGGTCCCGGTACCCTATTAATGAATGGACTGGTCCCTGTACCCGATTAATGAATGGACTGGTCCCTGTAACCAATTAATGAACGGATAGGTCCCTGTACCCGATTAATGAATGGTCTGGTCCCCTGTACCTGATCAATGAATGGACTGGTTCCCTTTCCCCGATTAATGAATGGACTGGCCCCCTCTTCCTGATTAATGAATTGACTTAGCCCCTGTACCTGATTAATGAATGGTCTGTTCCCCTGTACCTGATTTTAAAAAATGGGCTGGTCCCTGTACCCAATTAGTGAATGGACTGAACCCCCGTACCCGATTAATGAATGGACTGAGCCCCTGTACCCAATTAATGAATGGATTGGTCCCTTGTACCAGATTAATGAATTGACTGGTAACCTGTACCCGATTAATGAATGGACTGAACCCCTGTACCTGATTAATGAAAGGATTGATCCCCTGTACTCGATTAATGAACAGACAGATCCCTCTACTCGATTAATGAATGGACTGGTCCCTTGTACCGGATTCATGAATGGACTGGTCCCCTGTACCCGATTAATGAATGAACTGGTCCCTTGTACCCAATTAATGAATGGACTGGTACCCTGTACCCGATTACTGAATGAACTGGTCTCCTGTACCTGATTAATGAATCTGCTGGTCCGCTGTACCTGATTAATGAATGGACACTTCCCTGTATCTGATTAATGAATGGACTGACCCCTTGTACCTCGTTAATGAATGGACTGGGCTCCTGTACCTGATTCATGAATGGACTGGTCCTCTGTACCCCAATAATGAACGGACTGGTATCCTGTAACTGATTAATGAATGGACTGGTCCCTGTACCTGATTAATGAATGGACTGGTCCCTTGTACCCAATTAATGAATGGATTGGTCTCTGTACCTGTTTAATGAATGGACTGGTCTCCTGTACCTGATTCATGTATGGACTGGTCCCCTGTACCCCAATAATGCATGGACAGGTCCCCTGTACCCGATTAATGAATGGACTGGTCCCCTGTACCTGTTAATGAATGGACTGGTCCCTGGACCCGATTCCTGAATGGACTGGTCCCCTGTACCCGATTACTGAATGGACTGTTCTCCTGTACCAGATTAATGAATGGACTGGTCCACTGTACCCGATTAATCAATGGACTGGCCCCTGTGCCCAATCAATAAATGGATTGGTCCTAGTACCCGGTTAATGAATGGACTGGTCTCTGTACACGGTCAATGAATAGACTGGTCCCTGTATACGGATACTGAATGGACTGGTCCCTATACCTGATTAATGAATGGACTGGTCCCTGTACCTAATTAATGAATGCACAGGTCCTTTATACCTGATTAATGATTGAACGGGTCACTTCAACCCAATTAATGAATGGACTGGTCCCAGTCCCCGATTAATTATTGGACTGGTCCTTGTAACCGATTAATGAATGGTATGGTCCCTGTACTTGACTAATGAATGGACTGGTCCCCTGTACCTGATTAATGAATGGACTGAACTCCTGTACCCGAATAATGAATGGACTGGACCCCCGTACCCGATTAATGAATGGACTGAACCCCTGTATCTGATTAATGAATGGACTGTTCCCTGTACACGATTAATGAAGGACTGGTCCCTGTACCGATTAATGAATGGATTGGTCCCTGTACCCGGTTAATGAATGGACTGAACCCATGTTCACGATTAATGAATGGACTGGTCCCACGTACCTGATTAATGAATCGACTGTTCCTCTGTATCCGATGAATGAATGGACTGGTCCCTGAACCCGATTAATGAATGGACAGCTCCCTGAACCCGATTAATGAATGGACTGAAGCCCTGTACCTGAATAATGAATGGGCTGGTCCCTGTACCTGATTAAAGAATTGACTGGTCCCTGTGCCAGGTTAATGAATTGACTGTACCCCTGTACCTGATTAATGCATGGACTGTTCCCCTGTACCCGATTAATGAATGGATTGGTCCCTGTACTGGATTAATGAATGGAATGGTCCCTGCACTTGACAAATGAATGGACTGGTCCCCTGTACCTGATTAATGAATGGACTGGACTCCTGTACCCGAATAATGAATGGACTGGATCCCCGAACCCGATTAATGAATGGACTGAACCCCTGTACCTGATTAATGCATAGACTGTTCCCCTGTACCCTGTTAATGAATGGACTGGTCCCTGTACCTGATTAAAGAATTGACTGGTCCCTGTGCCTGGTTAATGAATAGACTGAACCCCTGTACCGGATTAATGCATGGACAGTTCCCCTGTACCCGGTTAATGAATGGACTAGTCCCTGTACATGGTTAATGAATGGACTGGTCCCTGTTCCCGATTAATGAATGGACTGGTCCCTGTACATGGTTAATGAATGGACTGGTCCCAGTTCCCGATCAATGAATGGACTGGTCCCTGCAACCGATTAATGAATGGACTGGTCCCTTTACACGGTTAATGAATGGACTGGTCCCTGTACCCGATTAATGAATCAACTGGTCCCTGTTCCCGATTAATGAATGGACTGGTCCCTGTACCCGATTAATGAATGGACTGGTCCCTGTTCCCGATTAATGAATGGACTGGTCCCTGCACCCGATTAATGAATGGACTGGTCCCTTTACATGGTTAATGAATGGACTGGTCCCTGTACCCGATTAATGAATGGACTGGTCCCTGTTCCCGATTAATGAATGGACTGGTCCCTGTTCCCGATTAATGAATGGACTGGTCCCTGTACATGGTTAATGAATGGACTGGTCCCCGTACCCGATTAATGAATGGACTGGTCCCTGTTCCCGATTAATGAATGGACTGGTCCCTGTACCCGATTAATGAATGGACTGGTCCCTGTTCCCGATTAATGAATGGACTGGTCCCTGCACCCGATTAATGAATGGACTGGTCCCTTTACATGGTTAATGAATGGACTGGTCCCTGTACCCGATTAATGAATGGACTGGTTGTAAAGTCTGTGGGTTGTATAGCGAAGTAATACACAGACTACAAGAGTAACTTAAACAGGACTTTACTATTCGAAGGTCAGGGCGAATCTGCCCAATAAATTCTGCCACAGCACTTATATACCGGTGTGGTCACCGTCGGTATTACAGTATACAGCAGCCAGGATAAAGTAGTGCCACACCTAAAATAGTTCTCTTAAAGGTGGACGGTTACATACAATAGTTCTCTTAAAGGTAGAACAGTTACATACACTACAATCCTCCCTTTTTAGCTTACAACATACTTATTCCCCATTAACATAACATCATAACATATCCAACTTCATGTTACAACAGTTCACAGAGGTAGTCTCTGCGGAAACAGTTCACAGATTCAGTCTCTGATCTTCTTGACTCAGTCCGGACCACGCCTCCGTGGTGTAGTCGGGTCACCTTGCTAGAGGGACTCATCCCATAGTCCTTCCCTAGACTTAACAGCTTTACTTCCATCACTTCTGAACCAGCATTGCTGACTTTTTTTTAAAACAAACAAAAAACAGTTGGATTGCCTTGGGAAATTTTCCTACTTTCCAACTGATTTGGCTCCGTTCGGGGGATCACGTGTGTGATCGGGTAGAGGTAATAATGGTTCAGATGGTTATCATCTTCTGCTTCGTCTTTTCCTTTTTTGCTTCTTGGAGACTCTCGGGGCTCCATTGTCAGCTGCCAGCTGTAACGCCACCATCTCCCTATGTTCCTTAGACTTTAAGTGATTCATCCTGATTTTGGCACTTTGGGAGTTCTCGGCACAAGCTGGGCAGACCAGGTCCTCGTAATATTCAGTGTCACTCAACAGATCATGGTAATATTCGGTGTCGTCCTGAGCTAGGCCAGCGAGAGGGTCTTCTATTTCCTCTTTACCCAGCTGGACGTTAGCCGACTTTTGTTCCAAATCCCGACATCTGTCCTGAAGAGACTTCATCATGCGTTCAGATTCATCCCGCTTTTTCTGGGCTTCCTGCAAGTCTTTTACTAATGACCTCATTTGTGATTTCAATACTTCAACTTCATTCGGAGATTGATTGATCGGACTATTCAATCCCTCTACTGAAGTAGCTGTTTCAGTATTCTGTTGTTCTACATTGCCGTGCGTCAGCGTACTTTTGGCATCCAAGGGCTGTTCTGCTGCAGACTTCTCAGTCTGGGTTGCCACCTCAGCTCTTCCAATGACTTTTGAGAGCTCCCTTCCCTTTGAAGATTGAGGCTCGTATTTAAGTTTTTCCCATTTTAGAGTTTTATCCCTCAGCATATGAATGAGTTGGCTGACTGTTAACTCTTCTGCCATCATCCCTTTTCCATTAACTACAGGGCTGTTTATAACCTTGCCCTGGAGGAGTTGGCTGACTGTTAACTCTTCTGTCTTCATCCCTTTTCCATTAGCTGCAGGGCTGTTTAGAACCTTGTCCTGGGGCTCCTTTGCTGCTTCTACTTCGCCATCATCCGCAGCCCCCATCATTCGAATTTCCACAAATGAATCGTCTGGTGATGCTGCACCCAACTTCAGTAGGAGCTCGGAAGTCATGTCGACCAACTCAGCTTTTTCTGCCTGCAACCTGCTAACCAGCGCCTTCAGTTGCGGCACATCTTGTTCCACCGGATTGGAGCACGCCCCTTCAGAAGCCGAATCAGCTTTGATTCGTTTGGCCTCCTCATGCAGACGGTTTGTGTGCTCCTGCTCCCTTTTCTTCCCCAGCTGCTTCTGTTGTCTTTCCAGATTCTCCCATTCAGTATCATAGAACGTTTTCATTGCTTTCATCTCTTGCTCGAGACGGCAATTCAATTGTTCTAATTGCTGTCGTAATCTGAAATAAGTTTGCGTTCGAGCTCGATGTTCCTCAGTAATATATATGTCTGTAACTTGAACAGACTCAGAATTCTCTGTCAAGCTATGTTGTTGTTGTTCAGAGGAATTCTGTTCTGAAGCTTTGTTCTCCTCTGGAGCATAAGCCTTTATGCCCACATTCGTTCTACCAACCTTAGTCAGCAAGTTCATTTTAGACTTGTCTTTCATGCTTGGGCTGGTCTTATCGTCATCCGTTTCAGAGTCTGAGCTGATTGTCTGCCCCGAGTCCTCACTCGTTATTGCTTTGAGGTAGTGCCATTCCATGTCTATTTTCTTGATCCACTCCCGTCCTAGAAGTGGTGGTCCTCCCTCAGGTAGTACGTATAAGTCCATTCCGGGGTGTTCTTTGCCCCTGTCTCTCACCTTGACTCTTATCTTTCCCATGGGGTATACTTTATGCCCTGTGTATGTCTGCAATACGAACTTGGTATCTCTCAAGGGTATATGTGAGAATAGCCGGTTGTAATCCCTTCGATTTATGACTGATAGGGCTGATCCAGTGTCCAATTCCATTCTCACTTGGACTCCGGCTATTTTTAGCATGACCCAGAAAGTTTGTAGGCCAGCTTCCTTACTCACATTATGAATTCTCAAACTACCCAGTTCCTGGCCGCTTGGGTCTGAATCCGAATTCTGTTCATCTGAACTCTTCTCAACCACCTTGTGTACTTTGTTGTACTTTTCCTGTGATGGCTTTTTTTTTGGGTTGTTGGTCTTCTTCCCTGACCGGCACACTTTGGCTATGTGACCCAGTTTGCCACATTTCCTACAGTCCTGGTTTTTAAACCAGCATTGGTTCTGGTCGTGTGTTGTCTTCCCACAACGATAACATTTCGTTGCACCCGAAGTAATTTGATCCACACTGAGGACCGCTGCCTTCAGCTGCATTTCCGCAGTTCCTTTCGCTGCGGCTTCGTGTGATGCTGCAATAAGGACAGCCCTATCCAGTGTAAGGTCGTTCTCTTCGAGCAGTCGCTTTTGCGATCCTTCCTTCGACAACCCGCACACGAACTTGTCTCGCAATGCCTGTCAGGTTTCCTCCAAACTGGCAGTATTTCGCTAGCCTACGCAGTTCGACCAAGTATTCCGCGTTGCTTTCCTCTTTCCGTTGCGTTCTCGCATAAAATTTGAATCGTTCCGCCAACATCAGCGGTGTGGGGTTCAAGTGATCCTTCAGAACAGCAACAATATTATCGAAGGTTTGATCCGCCGGTTTAACTGGTGCTAGAAGATGCTTCAATAGCCCGTATGTCTTCGCCCCCATCGAGTTTAGCAAGGTTATAGCTTTATCATCATCCTCTATTTTATTGGCCTTACAATATATCTCAATGCGTTCTACATACGTGGCCCAATCTTCTACCTCGGAATCGAAATCGTTGATGTTACCACGCTTAGGCATCTTCACCTCCCTGATAAACAACAACAAAATATTTCTTTTTATTTTCAAGATGGCGGTTTCCCCGCGCTTATCTTCTTTCCCCGCCCCTTTCAAAATGGCGGTTCCCGCTTCTGTCTTTTTCTCCGCCTACTGGCGGCTTCCCGCGGTTTCCCGCGCTTATCTTCTTTCCCCGCCCACTTTCAAGATGGCGGTTCCCGCTTTTCTTCCCCTGGCGGGAGGGGTAAGCTTTTCCCTCGGGCGACGGCCGCTGGCTTTCGGGGTTCGCAGCCTGCTCTTCGGCTTCAGCGCGTTCCCTTCTCTCGGCCGGGCAACCGGCTCTGGGTACAACCCGTTGACGGCGAACGGTCTCAGCCGCTGGCTGGATCTCGCTCAGTCTCCCTCGCTCGGGCTCTGTCTCTCCCGCTCGCGCGGCTCTCGCTCGCTCTCTCTCGGGCTCTGTCTCTCCCGTTCGCGCGGCTCTCACTCGGGCTCTGTCTCTCCCGCTCGCGCGGCTCTCAATCGCGCCTCCCAGCCCTCTCGCAGTCCGGTGCTTCCCTCCCCGGCTGCGGCTGAGTTCTCCGTGATTTATTTATTTTATCTCTTCCCGCGCCTTACGATCCCGGTCGCAGCGCTTCGTGGCCTCGGTCACTGTCCGACCTTTTTCACCCAATCGCTCCTCCCAGCCTCTCGCAGTCCGGTGCTTCCTCCCCGGCTGCGGCTGCGTTCTCCGCGGTTTATTTATTTTTATCTCTTCCCGCGCCTTACGATCCGGTCGCAGCGCTTCGTGGCCTCAGTCACTGTCTGGCCTTTTTCACCCCAATCACGCCTCCCAGCTTCTCGCAGTCCGGTGCTTTCCTCCCCGGCTGTGGCTGAGTTCTCCGTGGCTTATTTATGTTTATATCTTCCCGCGCCTTACGATCCCGGTCGCAACGCCTCGTGGTCGCGGTATTTGTCCGGCCTTTTTCGCCGTCGCGGTCTAGTCGTCTCACGACGCTCCCCAGCCCGCTTGTACCGCGGCTTCTGCTCCACGCTGCCCCAGTCTCAGCGCCTCTGGGCCCGACTTCTGTCCGGCTCCTTTCCCCCTCGACCGTGGTCGAGTGCACCGCCCTTATCCTCTGTTTATTTGTTTCTATTTTCCCTTTACTCACAGTCACCATGGCCGACTTGCTTCTCGTGTTGATCGGCTCACTCACCACCGTGGCAGAAGGGACAATCCGTGCCTGTTGCTGATGGAAGACTTCGTGTTTGAAATCTCCCTCCTTTCTTGGTCTGCAGACTCGAGTTTTCTCTCAGCAAAACGACGAGGGCGGGTGCCTCTTCTCGACGCTCGTTTACTTCTTCAGAAGTATTGTTGCCGCAGGGTAAGATCGAACTCGTCGCCACTGTAAAGTCTGTGGGTTGTATAGCGAAGTAATACACAGACTACAAGAGTAACTTAAACAGGACTTTACTATTCGAAGGTCAGGGCGAATCTGCCCAATAAATTCTGCCACAGCACTTATATACCGGTGTGGTCACCGTCGGTATTACAGTATACAGCAGCCAGGATAAAGTAGTGCCACACCTAAAATAGTTCTCTTAAAGGTGGACGGTTGCATACAATAGTTCTCTTAAAGGTAGAACAGTTACATACACTACACTGGTCCCTGTTCCCGATTAATGAATGGACTGGTCCCTGTTCCCGATTAATGAATGGACTGATCCCTGTACATGGTTAATGAATGGACTGGTCCCTGTTCCCGATTAATGAATGGACTGGTCCCTGTACATGGTTAATGAATGGACTGGTCCCTGTTCCCGATTAATGAATGGACTGGTCCCTGCACCCGATTAATGAATGGACTGGTCCCTTTACACGGTTAATGAATGGATTGGTCCCTGTACATGGTTAATGAATGGACTGGTCCCTGTACCTGATTAATGAATGGACTGGTCCCTGTACCCGATAAATGAATGGACTGTTCCCCTGTACCCTGTTAATGAATGGACTGGTCTCTGTACCAGAGTAATGAATGCACCGGTCCTTTATACCTGATTAATGATTGAACTGGTCACTTCTACCCAATTAATGAATGGACTGGTCCCTGTACATGATTAATGAATAGACTGGTCCCAGTCCCCGATTAATTATTGGACTGGTCCTTGTAACCGATTACTGAATGGAATGGTCCCTGTACTTGACTAATGAATGGACTGGTCCCCTGTACCTGATTAATGAATGGACTGGTCCTTGTAACTGATTAATGAATGGACTGGTCCCTGTACCTGATTAATGAATGGACTGAACCCCTGTATCTGATTAATAAGTGGACTGATCCCTGTACCCGATTAATGAATGGACTGGTCCCCTGTACCTGACTAATAAATGGACTGGTCCCTTGTAACCGATTAATGAATGGATTGGTCCCTGTACCCGGTTAATGAATGTACTGAACCCATGTTCACGATTAATGAATGTACTGTTCCCCATGACCCGATTAATGAATGGACTGGTCCCGCATCTCTGATTAATGAATAGACTGTTCCCCTGTATCCCATGAATGAATGGACTGGTCCCTGAACCCGATTAATGAATGGGCTGGTCCCTGTACCTGATTAAAGAATTGACTGGTCCCTGTGCCTGGTTAACGAATAGACTGAACCCCTGTACCTGATTAATGCATGGGCTGTTCCCCTGTACCTGGTTAATGGATGGACTACTCCCTGTACCGGATTAATGAATTGACTGGTCCCTGTGCACGATTAATGAATGGACTGGTCCCTGTACATGGTTAATGAATGGACTGGTCCCTGTTCCCGATTAATGAATGGACTAGACCCTGTACCAGAACAATGAATGGACTGGTCTCTGTACATGGTTAATGAATGGACTGGTCCCTGTACCCAATTAATGACTGGACTGGTCCCTGTACCCGATTAATGAATGGACTGGTTCCTTTACCCGATTAATGAATAGACTGGTCCCTTTACACGGTTAATGAATGGACTGGTCCCTGCACCTGATTAATGAATGGACTGGTCCCTGTACCCGATTAATGAATGGACTGGTCCCTGTACACACTTAATGAATGGACTTGTCTCTGTACCTAATTAATGAATGCACCAGTCCTTTATACCTGATTAATGATTGAACTGGTCACTTCTACCCAATTAATGAATGGACTGGTCCCTGTACATGATTAATAAACAGACTGGTCCCAGTCCCCAATTAATTATTGGACTGGTCCTTGTACCCGATTAATGAATGGAATGGTCCGTGTACTTGACTAATGAATGGACTGGACCCCCGTACCCGGTTAATGAATGGACTGAACCCCTGTATCCGATTAATGAGTGGACTGATCCCTGTACCCGATTAATGAATGGACTGGTCCCCTGTACCCGACTAATGAATGGACTGGTCCCCTGTAACCGATTAATGAAAGGACTGTTCCCTGTACCTGATTACTGAAGGACTGGTCACTGTACCGATTAATGAATGGATTGGTCCCTGTACCCGGTTAATGAATGGGCTGAGCCCATGTTCACGATTAATGAATGTACTGTTCCCCATGACCCGAATAATGAATGGTCTGGTCCCGCATACCTGATTAATGAATAGACTGTTCCCCTGTATCCGATGAATGAATGGACTGGTCCCTGTACCCGATTAAAAAGTGGATTGTTCCCAGTAAACGGTTAATGAATGGACTGATCCCTGTACCCAATTAATGAATGGACCGGTCCCTTTTACCTGATTAATGAATGGACTTTTCCCTGTACACGATTAATGAATGGACTGGTCCCTGTACCCGAATAATGAATGGCCTGGTCCCCTGTACCTGATTATTGAATGGACTCGTCTCTGAACCCGATTAATGAATGCACTGGTCCCTCTACCCGATTATTGAATTGACTGGTCCCCTGTACCTGATTAATGCATGGACTGGTCCCCTGTGCCTAATTAATGAATGCACCGGTCCCTGTACCCGATTAATGAATGGACTCGTCCCCTGTACCTGATTAATGAATGGGCTAATCCCTTGTCCCCAATTAATGAATGAACTGGTCCATGTAGCTGATTATTGAATGGTCTGGTCCCTGTACAATATTAATGAATGGAGTGGTCCCTGCACCCGATCAATAAATGGATTGGTCCCCTGTACCCCATTAATGAATGGACTGGTCCCCTTTACCTGATTAAAGAATGGACGGTTCTCTTGTACCAGATTAATGAATGGACTGGTCTACTGTACCTGATTAATCAATGGAGTGGTCCCCTTTACCTTATTAATGAATGGACTGGTCCCCTGAACACGATTAATGAATGGACTGGTCCCTTGTACCTGATTATTGAATGGACTGGTCCCTGTACCTGATTAATGAATGGACTGGTTCCTGTACCTTATCAATGAATGTACTGGTCCCTCGTACCTGATTAATGAAAGGACTGTTCCCTGTACTCAATTAATGAATGAACTGGTCCCTGTACCTAATTAATGAATGGACCGGTCCTTTATAGCTGATTAATGAATGAACTGGTCCCTTTTACGCAATTAATTAATGCACTGGTCCCTGTACCCGATTAATGAATAGACTGGTCCCATTCCCCGATTAATTATTGGAATGGTCCGCTGTATCCTATTAATGAATGGACTGGTCTCCTATACCTGATTAATGAATGGATTGGTCTTCTATACCTGATTAATGAATGGAATGGACCCTGTACCTGATTAATGAATGGACTTGTCCCCTGTACCCGATTAATTGAATAGAGTTGCTCCCTGTATCTGATTAATAAATGGACTGTTCCATGTACACAGTTAATGAATGGTCTGGTAACTGTAGCCGATTAATGAATGGACTGTTCCCTGAACCCGATTAATGAATAGGATTGGTCCCTGTACCCAATTAATGAATATACCGGTCCCTGAACCGGTTAATAAATGGACTGATCCCCTGTACCTGATTAATGAATGGACTGGTCCCCATATCAGTTTAATACATGGACAGGTCCCCTGTACCTAATTAATGAATGGATAGGTCCCTGTACCCGATTAATAAATGGACTGGTCCCCTGTACCTGATTAATGAATGGAATAGTCCCTTGTCCCCAATTAATGATTGGACTGTAACCTGTAACTGATAAATGAATGGACTGGTCCCTGTACCAGATTAATGAATGGACTGGTCCCCTTTACGTGATTAATGAATGGACTGGTCCCCTGTACCCGGTTAATGAATGGACTGGTCCCTGTACCCGATTAATGAATGGACCGGTCGCTTTTACCTGAATAATGAATGGACTGGTCCCCTGTACCTAATTAATGAATGGATTTTTCCCTGTACCCGATTAATTAATGGACTGGTCCCCTGCACCTGATTAATGAATGGACTGATCCCTGTACCCGATTAATGAATGGACTAAACCCTGTACCCGATCAATGAATGGACTGGTCCCCTGTAACTAATTCATGAATGGACTGGTCCCTGTACCTAATTAATGAATGGACTTTTCCCTGTACCCGATTAATGAATCGACTGGTCCCTGTACCCGATTAATGAATGGACTGATCCCTGTATCCGATTAATGAATGGACTAGTCCCTGTACCCGATTAATGAATGGACTGGTCCCCTGTACCTAATTAATGAATGGACTGGTCCCTGTACCCGATTAATGAATGGACTGATCCCTGTACCCGATTAATGAATGGACTAAACCCTGTACCCGATTAATGAATGGACTGGTCCCCTGTAACTAATTCATGAATGGACTGGTCCCTGTACCTAATTAATGAATGGACTTTTCCCTGTACCCGATTAATGAATTGACTGGTCCCTGTACCCGATTAATGAATGGACTGATCCCTGTATCCGATTAATGAATGGACTAGTCCCTCTACCCGATTAATGAATGGACTGGTCCCCTGTACCTAATTAATGAATGGACTGGTCCCCTGTACCTAATTAAAGAATGGACTGGGCCCAGTCCCCGATTAATTATTGGAATGGTCCGCTGTATCCAATTAATGAATGGACTGGTCCCCTGTACCTGATTAATGAATGGACTGGTTCCTGTACCAGATTAATGAATGGACTGGTCCCAGTCCCCGATTAATTAATGGAATGGTCCGCTGTAGCCTATTAATGAATGGACTGGTCCCTATACATGGTTAATCAATGGACTGGTCCCTGTACCTGATTAATGAATGGACTGGTCCCCTGTGCCTAATTAATGAATGCACCGGTCCCTGTACCCGATTAATGAATGGACTCGTCCCCTGTACCTGATTAATGAATGGGCTAATCCCTTGTCCCCAATTAATGAATGAACTGGTCCATGTAGCTGATTATTGAATGGTCTGGTCCCTGTACAATATTAATGAATGGAGTGGTCCCTGCACCCGATCAATAAATGGATTGGTCCCCTGTACCCCATTAATGAATGGACTGGTCCCCTTTACCTGATTAAAGAATGGACGGTTCTCTTGTACCAGATTAATGAATGGACTGGTCTACTGTACCTGATTAATCAATGGAGTGGTCCCCTTTACCTTATTAATGAATGGACTGGTCCCCTGAACACGATTAATGAATGGACTGGTCCCTTGTACCTGATTATTGAATGGACTGGTCCCTGTACCTGATTAATGAATGGACTGGTTCCTGTACCTTATCAATGAATGTACTGGTCCCTCGTACCTGATTAATGAAAGGACTGTTCCCTGTACTCAATTAATGAATGAACTGGTCCCTGTACCTAATTAATGAATGGACCGGTCCTTTATAGCTGATTAATGAATGAACTGGTCCCTTTTACGCAATTAATTAATGCACTGGTCCCTGTACCCGATTAATGAATAGACTGGTCCCATTCCCCGATTAATTATTGGAATGGTCCGCTGTATCCTATTAATGAATGGACTGGTCTCCTATACCTGATTAATGAATGGATTGGTCTTCTATACCTGATTAATGAATGGAATGGACCCTGTACCTGATTAATGAATGGACTTGTCCCCTGTACCCGATTAATTGAATAGAGTTGCTCCCTGTATCTGATTAATAAATGGACTGTTCCATGTACACAGTTAATGAATGGTCTGGTAACTGTAGCCGATTAATGAATGGACTGTTCCCTGAACCCGATTAATGAATAGGATTGGTCCCTGTACCCAATTAATGAATATACCGGTCCCTGAACCGGTTAATAAATGGACTGATCCCCTGTACCTGATTAATGAATGGACTGGTCCCCATATCAGTTTAATACATGGACAGGTCCCCTGTACCTAATTAATGAATGGATAGGTCCCTGTACCCGATTAATAAATGGACTGGTCCCCTGTACCTGATTAATGAATGGAATAGTCCCTTGTCCCCAATTAATGATTGGACTGTAACCTGTAACTGATAAATGAATGGACTGGTCCCTGTACCAGATTAATGAATGGACTGGTCCCCTTTACGTGATTAATGAATGGACTGGTCCCCTGTACCCGGTTAATGAATGGACTGGTCCCTGTACCCGATTAATGAATGGACCGGTCGCTTTTACCTGAATAATGAATGGACTGGTCCCCTGTACCTAATTAATGAATGGATTTTTCCCTGTACCCGATTAATTAATGGACTGGTCCCCTTTACCTGATTAATGAATGGACTGATCCCTGTACCCGATTAATGAATGGACTAAACCCTGTACCCGATCAATGAATGGACTGGTCCCCTGTAACTAATTCATGAATGGACTGGTCCCTGTACCTAATTAATGAATGGACTTTTCCCTGTACCCGATTAATGAATCGACTGGTCCCTGTACCCGATTAATGAATGGACTGATCCCTGTATCCGATTAATGAATGGACTAGTCCCTGTACCCGATTAATGAATGGACTGGTCCCCTGTACCTAATTAATGAATGGACTGGTCCCTGTACCCGATTAATGAATGGACTGATCCCTGTACCCGATTAATGAATGGACTAAACCCTGTACCCGATTAATGAATGGACTGGTCCCCTGTAACTAATTCATGAATGGACTGGTCCCTGTACCTAATTAATGAATGGACTTTTCCCTGTACCCGATTAATGAATTGACTGGTCCCTGTACCCGATTAATGAATGGACTGATCCCTGTATCCGATTAATGAATGGACTAGTCCCTCTACCCGATTAATGAATGGACTGGTCGCCTGTACCTAATTAATGAATGGACTGGTCCCCTGTACCTAATTAAAGAATGGACTGGGCCCAGTCCCCGATTAATTATTGGAATGGTCCGCTGTATCCAATTAATGAATGGACTGGTCCCCTGTACCTGATTAATGAATGGACTGGTTCCTGTACCAGATTAATGAATGGACTGGTCCCAGTCCCCGATTAATTAATGGAATGGTCCGCTGTAGCCTATTAATGAATGGACTGGTCCCTATACATGGTTAATCAATGGACTGGTCCCTGTACCTGATTAATGAATGGACTGGTCCCGGTACATGGTTAATCAATGGACTGGTCCCTGTACCTGATTAATGAATGGACTGGTCCCTGTACCCGATTAATGAATGGACTGGTCTCCTACACCTGATTAATGAATGGACTGATCCCTGTACCCGATAAATGAATGGACTGGTCCCTGTACCCGATTAATGAATGGACTGGTCTCCTATACCTGATTAATGAATGGACTGGTCCCTGTACCCGATTAATGAATGGACTGGTCCCTGTACCAGATTAATGAATGGACTTGTCCTGGTACATGGTTAATGAATGGACTGGTCCCTGTACACGGTTAATCAATGGACTGGTCCCTGTACCTGGTTAATGAATGGACTGGTCCCTATACCCGATTAAAGAATGGACTGGTCCCTGTACCCGATTAATGAATGAACTGGTCCCTTCTACCCAATTAATGAATGGACTGGTCCCTGTACCCGATTAAAGAATGGACTGGTCCCTGTACCCGATTAATGAATGAACTGGTCCCTTCTACCCAATTAATGAATGCACTGGTCCCTGTACCCGATTAATGATTGGACTGGTCCCTGTACCCGATTAATGAATGGTCTGGACCCTGTACCTGATTAATGAATGGACTGGGCCCCTGTAGTAGATTAATGAATGGACTGTTCCCTGTACCTGATTAATGAATGGACTTGTCCCCTGTACCCGATTAATTGAATGGAATTGACCCCTGGATCCGATTAATGAATAGACTGTTCCCTGTACATGTTTAATGAATGGACTAGTCCCTTGTCGCCAATTAATGAATGGACTGGTCCATGTACCAGATTAATGAATGGACTGGTCCACAGTACCCAATTAAACAATGGAGTGCCCCCTGTCCCGATCAATAAATGGATTGGTGCCCTGTCCCCGATTAATGAATGGACTGGTCCACTGTACCCGATTAATCAATGGCCTGGTCCCTGTACATGGCTAATGAATGGGCTGATCCCCTGTACCTGATTAGTGAATGGACAGGTCCCTTGTCCCCAATTAAGGAATGGAATGTTCCCTGTCCCCGATCAATAAATGGATTGGACCCCTGTAACTGATTAAAGAATGGACTGGTCCCCATTACCTGCTTAATGAATGGACTGTTCTCCTGTACCAGATTAATGAATGGACTGGTCCCCTGTACCCGATTAATGAATGGACTGGTCCCCTTTACCTGATTAATGAATGGAATGTTCTGCTGTACCAGATTAATGAATGGACTGGACCACTGTACCCGAATAATCAATGGACTGGTCCCTGTACACGGTTAATGAATAGACTAGTCCCCTGTACCCAAATAATGAATGGCCTGGTCCCTGTAGCGATTAATGAATAGACTGGTCCCTGTATCCGATTAATGAATGGACTGGTCCCTGTACATGATTAATGAATGGACTGGTCCCTGTACCAGATTAATGAATGGATTGGTCCCCTTTACCTGATTGATGAATGGGCTGTTCTCCTATACCAGATTAATCAATGGACTGGTGCCTGTACCCAGTTAATGAATGGACTGGTCCCCTGTACCTGATTAATGAATGGTCTGGTCCCTTGTCCCCAATTAAGGAATGGACTGTTCCCTGTGCCAGATTAATGCATGAACTGGTCCCTTGTACCTAATTAATGAATGGAACGGTCCCTGTACCTGATTAAGGAATGGACTGGTCCCTGTACCCGATTAATTAATGAATGGACGAACGAATGAACTGGTCCTCTTTACCCGATTAATGAATGAAATAGCCCCCTGTCCCCTTTTATATGAGAACCGTCCCCTTTACCCGATTAATGAATGGAATAGCCTCTTGTCCCCAATTAATGAATGGACTGGTCCATGTATCCGATTAATGAATGGACTGGTCCCTGTACCAGATTAATGAATGGACTGGTCCCCTTTACCTGATTAATGAATGGGCTGTTCTCCTGTACCAGATTAATGAATGGACTGGTCCACTGTACCCGGTTAATCAATGGACTGGTCCCTGTACCTGGTTAATGAATGGACTGGTCCCCTGTACCTGATTAATGAATGGACTGGTCCCTCGTCCCCAATTAAGGAATGGACCGGTCCTTTATAGCTGATTAATGAATGAACTGGTCCCTTTTACCCAATTAACTAATGCACTGGACCCTGTACCCGATTAATGAATGGACTGGTCCCAGTCCCCGATTAATTATTGGAATGGTCCACTGTATCCTATTAATGAACGGACTGGTCTCCGATACCTGATTAATGAATGGACTGGTCCCTGTACCCGATTAATGAATGGACTGGACCCTGTACCTGATTAATGAATGGGGTTGTCCTCTGTACCCGGTTAATTCAATGGAATTGCCCCCTGTATCCGATTAATGAATGAACTGGTCCCTGTACCCGATTAATTAATGGACTGGTCCATGTACCCTATTAATTAATTGGCTTGGTCCCTGTAACCGATTAATGAATATACCGGTCCCTGTACCCGATAAATGAATGGACTGGTCCCTGTAGCGATTAATGATTAGACTGGTCCCTGTATCCGATTAATGAATGGACTGGTCCCTGTACATGATTAATGAATGGACTGGTCCGTGTACCAAATTAATGAATGGATTGGTCCCCTTAACCTGATTAATGAATGGGCTGTTCTCCTGTACCAGATTAATCAATGGACTGGTCCCTGTACTCAGTTAATGAATGGACTGGTCCCCTGTACCCAATTAAGGAATGGACTGTTCCCTGTACCAGATTAATGCATGGACTGGTCCCTTGTACCTAATTAATGAATGGAACGGTCCCTGTACCCGATTAATGAATGAACTGGTCCCCTTTACCCGATTAATGAATGGAATAGTCCCTTGTCCCCAATTAATGAATGGACTGGTCCCTGTACCCGATTAATGAATGGACTGGTCCCTTTTACCTGATTAATGAATGGGCTGTTCTCCTGTACCAGATTAATGAATGGACTGGTCCACTGTACCCAATTAATCAATGGACTGGTCCCTGTACCTGGTTAATGAATGGACTGGTCCCCTGTACCTGATTAATGAATGGACTGGTCCCTTGTCCCCAATTAAGGAATGGACTGTTCCCTGTACCCGATCAACAAATGGATTGGTCCCCTGTACGCGATTAATGAATGGACTAGTCCTAGTACGCGGTTAATGAATGGACTAGTCCCTGTATATGGTTAATGAATGGCCTGGTCCCTGTACCTGATTAATAAATGGACTGGTCCCTGCACCCGATTAATGAGTGGACTTGTCCCTGTACCTAATTAATGAATGGACCGGTCCTTTATAGCTGATTAATGAATGAACTGGTCCCTTTTACCCAATTAATTAATGCACTGGACCCTGTACCCGATTAATGAATGGACTGGTCCCAGTCCCCGATTAATTATTGGAATGGCCCGCTGTATCCTATTAATGAATGGTCTGGTCTCCGATACCTGATTAATCAATGGACTAGTCCCTGTACCTGATTAATGAATGGACTAGTCCCTTGTCCCCCATTAAGGAATGGACTGTTCCCTGTACCCGATCAAAAAATGGATTGGTCCCCTGTAACCAATTAATGAATGGACTGCACCCCTGTACCCGATTAATGAATGGACTGGTCCCTGTACCTGATTAATGAATGGACTGTTCCCTGTACCCAATTTATTAATGGACTGGTCCCCTGTACCCGATCAATAAATGGATTGGTTACCTGAAACCAATTAATGAATGGACTGGTCCCCTTTACCTGATTAATCAATGGACTGTTCTCGTATAACAGATTAATGAATGGACTGGTCCACTGTACCCGATTACTCAATGGACTGGTCCCTGTACACGGTTAATGAATGGAGTGGTCCATGTATCAGATTAATGAATGGACTGGTCCACTGTACCAATTAATCAATGGATTAGTCCCTGTACCCGGTCAATAAATGGATTGGTCCGAGTACATTGTTAATGAATGGACTGGTCCCTGTACATGGTTAATTAATAGATTGGTCCCTGTACCTGATTAATGAATGGACTGGTCCCTGCACACTAATAATGAATGGACAGGTCCCTGTATACGGTTAATGAATGGACTGGTCCCTGTACATGGCTATTGAATGGACTGGTCCTTGTACCTGATTAATGAATGGACTGGTCCCTGCACACTATTAATGAATGGATGGTCCCTGTACCTAATTAATGAATGGACTGGTCCTTTATGCCTGATTAATGAATGGACTGGTCCCTGGACCCGATTAATGAATGGACTGGTCCCTCTACCCGATTAATGAATGGACTGATCCCTGTACCCAATTAATGAATCGACCGGTCCCTTTTACGTGATTAATGAATGGACTTGTCCCTTTACCTGATTAATGAATGGACTGGTCCCCTGTACCTCATTAATGAATGGACTGGTCCCCTGTACACCGTTAATGAATGGACTGGTCCCCTGTACCTGATTAATGAATGGACTGGTCGTTGTACCCGATCAATGAATGCGCTGGTCCCTGTGCCTTATTAATGAATGGACTGGTCCCTGTACCTGATTAATGAATGGACTGGTCCCTGTACCCTATCAATTAATGAACTGGTCCCTGTACCTGATTAAAGAATGGACTTGTCCCTTGTACCTGATTAATTGAATGGAATGGCCCGCTGAATCCCATCAATGAGTGGACTTTTCCCTGTACACGATTAATGAATGGACTGGTCCTTCTATCCGATTAATGAATGGACTGGTCCCTGCACCAGATTAATGAATGGACTGGTCTCCTGTACCTGATTAATGAATGGACTGGTCTCCTGTACCTGATTAATGAATGCACCGGTCCCTGTACCGATTAATTAATGGACTAGTCCCCTGTACCTGATTAATGAATGGACTGGTCCCCTGTACTGGATTAATGGATGGACTGTTCCCTTGTACCCAATTAATGAATGCACTGGTCCCTGCACCTGATTAATGAATGGACTGGTCTCCTGTGCCTGATTCATGAATGGACTGGTCCCTTGTCCCCACTTAATGAATGGACTGTCCCCTGTACCGGATTAATGAATTGGATTGGTCCCTGTACCCGATTAATGAATATACTGGTCCCTGTACTGATTAATTAATGGACTAGTCCCCTGTACCTGATTAATGAATGGACTGGTCCCCAGTACTGGATTAATGGATGGACTGTTTCCCTGTACCTAATTAATGAATGGACCGGTCCCTCTACCCTATTAATGAATGGACTCGTCCCCTGAACCTGATTAATGAATGGACTAGCCCCTTGTCCCCAATTAATGAATGGACTGGTCCCTGTACCAGATTAATGAATGGACTGGTCCTCTTTACATGATTAACGAATGGACTGTTCTCCTGTACCAGATTAACGAATGGACTGGTCCACTGTACCCGATTAATCAATGGACTGGTTCCCTGTACCCGATCAATAAATGGATTGGTCCCCTGTAGCCCATTCATGAATGGACTGGTCCCCTTTACCTGATTAATGAATGGACTGTTGTCCTGCACCACATTAATGAATGGACTGGTCCACTGTACCCGATTAATCAATGGACTTGTCCCTGTACATGGTTAAGGAATGGAATGGTCCCCTGTACCTGATTAATGAATGGACTGGTCCCTTGTCACCAATTAAGGAATGGACTGTTCCTTGTACCCAATCAATAAATGGATTGGTCCCCTGTAACCGATTAATCAATGGACTGAACCCCTGTACCCGATTAATGAATGGAATGGTCCCATTTACATGATTAATGAATGGACGGATCTCCTATGCCAGATTAATGAATGGACTGGTCCACTGTACCCAATTAATCAATGGACTGGTCCCTGTACACGGTTAATGAATGGACTGGTCCCCTGTACCTGATTAATGAATGGGCTGGTCCCTTATCCCCAATTAAGGAATGGACTGTTCCCTGTACCCGATCAAAAAATGGATTGGTCCCCGCTAACCGATTAATGAATTGACTGAACCCCTGTATCTGATTAATGAATGGACTGGTACCTGTACCTGATTAATGAATGGACTGTTCCCTGTACCGATTAATTAATGGACTAGTCCCCTGTACCTGATTAATGAATGGACTGGTCCCCAGTACTGGATAAATGGATGGACTGTTTCCCTGTACCTAATTAATGAACGGACTGGTCCTTCTACCCGATTAATGAATGGACTCGTCCCCTGAACCTGACTAATGAATGGACTAGCCCCTTGTCCCCAATTAATGAATGGACTGCTCCCTGTACCAGATTAATGAATGGACTGGTCCTCTTTACGTGATTAACGAATGGACTGTTCTCCTGTACCAGATTATTGAATGGACTGGTCCACTGTACCCGATTAATCAATGGACTGGTTCCCTGTACCCGATCAATAAATGGATTGGTCCCCTGCAGCCCATTAATGAATGGACTGGTCCCCTTTACCTGATTAATGAATGGACTGTTCTCCTGCACCAGATAAATGAATGGACTGGTCCACTGTGCCCGATTAATCAATGGACTGGTCCCTGTACATGGTTAAGGAATGGAATGGTCCCCTGTACCTGATTAATGAATGGGCTGGTCCCTTATCCCCAATTAAGGAATGGATTGTTCCCTGTACCCGATCAAAAAATGGATTGGTCCCCTGTAACCGATTAATGAATTGACTGAACCCCTGTACCTGATTAATGAATGGACTGGTACCTGTACCTGATTAACGAATGGACTGTTCTCATATAACAGATTAATGACTGGACTGGTCCACTGTACCCGATTACTCAATGGACTGGTCCCTGTACACGGTTAATGAAAGGACTGGTCCATGTATCAGATTAATGAATTGACTAGTCCCATGTACCGATTAATGAATAGACTGGTCACTGTACCTGATTAATGAATAGACTGGTCCCTGTACCAGATTAATGAATGGACTGAACCCCTGTACCCGATTAATGAATGGACTGGTCCCTGTACCTGTTTAATGAACGGACTGTTCCCTGTACCCGATTTATTAATGGACTGGTCACCTGTACCCGATCAATAAATGGATTGGTTCCCTGAAACCGATTATTGAATGGACGGGTCCCCTTTACCTGATTAATGAATGGACTGTTCTCATATAACAGATTAATGAATGGACTGGTCCACTCTACCCGATTACTCAATGGACTGGTCCCTGTACACGGTTAATGAATGGACTGGTCCATGTATCAGATTAATGAATTGACTTGTCCACTGTACCGATTAATCAATGGATTAGTCCCTGTACCCGATCAATAAATGGATTGGACCGAGTACATTGTTAATGAATGGACTGGTCCCTGTACGTGGTTAATGAATAGACTGGTCCCTGTACCGGATTAATGAATGGACAGGTCCCTGTATACGGTTAATGAATGGACTGGTCCCTGTACATGGTTATTGAATGGACTAGTCCCTGTACCTGATTAATGAATGGACTGGTCCCTGTACACTATTAATGAATGGATGGTCCCTGTACCTAATTAATGAATGGACTGGTCCTTTATGCCTGATTAATGAATAATTGGACCCTTATACCCATTTAATGAATGAACTGGTCCCTGTACCCGATTAATGAATGGACGGGTCCCAGTACCCGATTAATTATTGAACTGGTCCCCTGTACCCGGTTAATGAATGGACTGCTCCCCTTTACCTGATTAATGAATGGACTGGTCCCTGTACCCGATTAATGAATGGACTGTTCCCTGTACCCGATTAATGAACGGACTGGTCACTGTACCTGATTACTGAATGGACTGGTCCCTCTACCCGATTAATGAATGGACTGCTCAACTGTACCTAATTAATGAATGGACTGGTCCCTGTACCGGATTAATGAATGGACTGGTGCCTTGTCCCCAATTAAGGAATGGACTGTTCCCTGTACCCGATCAAAAAATGGATTGGTCCCATGTAACCGATTAATGAATGGACTGAACCCCTGTACCCGATTAATGAATGGACTGGTCCACTGTACCCGATTACTCAATGGACTGGTCCCTGTACACGGTTAATGAATGGACTGGTCCATGTATCAGATTAATGAATTGACTGCTCCACTTTACCGATTAATCAATGGACTAGTCCCTGTACCCGATCAATAAATGGATTGCTCCAAGTACATTGTTAATGAATGGACTGGTCCCTGTACACGGTTAATGAATAGACTTGTCCCTGTACCGGATTAATGAATGTACAAGTCCCTGTATATGGTTAATGAATGGACTGGTCCCTGTACATGGTTATTGAATGGACTAGTCCCTGTACTTGATTAATGAATGGACTGGTCCCTTGTCCCCCATTAAGGAATGGACTGTTCCCTGTACCCGATCAAAAAATGGATTGGTCCCCTGTAACCGATTAATGAATGGACTGAACCCCTGTACCCGATTAATGAATGGACTGGTCCCTGTACCTGATTAATGAATGGACTGGTCCCTGTACCCGATTTATTAATGGACTGGTCCCCTGTACCCGATCAATAAATGGATTGGTTGCCTGAAACCGATTAATGAATGGACAGGTCCCCTTTACCTGATTAATGAATGGACTGTTCTCATATAACAGATTAATGAATGGACTGGTCCACTGTACCCGATTACTAAATGGACTGGTCCCTCTACACGGTTAATGAATGGACTGGTCCATGTATCAGATTAATGAATTGATTGGTCCACTGTACCGATTAATCAATGGATTAGTCCCTGTACCCGATTAATAAATGGATTGGTCCGAGTACATTGTTAATGAATGGACTGGTCCCTGTACATGGTTCATGAATAGACTGGTCCCTGTACCGGATTAATGAATGGACAGGTCCCTGTATACGGTTAATGAATGGACTGGTCCCTGTACATGGTTATTGAATGGACTGGTCCCTGTACCTGATTAATGAATGGACTGGTCCCTGTACCTAATTAATGAATGGACTGGTCCTTTATACCTGATGAATGAATAATTGGACCCTTATACCCATTAATGAATGAACTGGTCCCTGTACCCGATTAATGAATAGACGGGTCCCAGTACCCGATTAATTATTGAACTGGTCCCCTGTACCCGGTTAATGAATGGACTGCTCCCCTTTACCTGATTAATGAATGGACTGGTCCCCTGTACCTGATCAATGAATGGACTGGTCCCTGTACCCGATTAATGAATTGACTGTTCCCTGTACCCGATTAATGAATAGACTGGTCACTGTACCTGATTAATGAATGGACTGGTCCCCGTACCCGATTAATGAATGGACTGGTCCCTCTACCCGATTAATGAATGGACTGATCCCTGTACCCAATTAAGGAATGGACTGTTCCCTGTACCCGATCAAAAAATCGATTGGTCCCCTGTATCCGATTAATGAATTGACTGAACCCCTGTGCCTGATTAATGAATGGACTGGTACCTGTACCTGATTAATGAATGGACTGTTCCCTGTAACCGATTAATTAATGGACTGGTCCCCTGTACCCGATCAACAAATGGATTGGTTCCCTGAAACCGATTAATGAATGGACTGGTCCCCTTTACCTGATTAATGAATGGACTGTTCTCATATAACAGATTAATGACTGCACTGGTCCACTGTACCCGATTACTCAATGGACTGGTCTCTGTACATGGTTAATGAATGGACTGGTCCATGTATCAGATTAATGAATTGACTAGTCCCATGTACCGATTAATGAATAGACTGGTCACTGTACCTGATTAATGAATAGACTGTTCCCTGTACCCGATTAATGAATAGACTGGTCCCTATACCGGATTAATGAATGGACAGGTCCCTGTACACGTTAATGAATGGACTGGTCCCTGTACATGGTTATTGAATGGACTGGTCCCTGTACTTGATTAATGAATGGACTGGGCCCTGTACCCGATTAATTGAATGGAATGGCCCGCTGAATCCGATTAATGAATGGACTTTTCCCTGTACACGGTCAAGGAATGGAATGTTCCCCTGTACTGATTAATGAATGGACTGGTCCCTTGTCCCCAATTAATGAATGGACCGGTCCCTCTACCCGATTAATGAATGGACTCGTCCCCTGGACCTGATTAATGAATGGACTAGTCCCTTGTCCCCAATTAATGAATGCACTGGTCCCCTGTACCAGATTAATGAAAAGACTGGTCCTCTTTATGTGATTAATGAATGGATTGTTCTCCTGTGCCAGATTAATGAATGGACTGGTCCACTGTACCCGATTAATCAATGGACTGGTCCCCTGTACCCGATCAATAAATGGATTGGTCCCCTGTACCCCATTAATGAATGGACTGGTCCCCTTTACCTGATTAATGAATGGACTGTTCTCCTGCACCAGGTTAATGAATGGACTGGTCCACTGTACCCGATTCATCAATGGACTGGTCCCTGTACACGGTTAAGGAATGGAATGGTCCCCTGTGACTGATTAATGAATAGACTGGTCCCTTGTCCGCAATTAAGGAATGGACTGTTCCCTGTACCCGATCAATAAATGGATTGGTCCCCTGTACCCGATTAATGAATGGACTGAACCCCTGTGCCTGATTAATGAATGGGTTGGTCCCTGTACCGGATTAATGAATGGACTGTTCCCTGTACACGGTTAATGAATGGACTAGTCCCTGCACATGGTTAATGAAGGGACTGGTCCCTGTAGCCGGTTAATGAATGGACTTATCCTTTACACCTGATTAATGAATGGACTGGTCCCATCTCCCCAATTAATGAATGGACTGGTACCTGTACCCGATTAATGAAGGGACTGAACCCCTGTACCCGATTAATGAATGGACTTGTCCCCTTATCCTCATTATTGAATGGACTGTTCTCCTGCACCAGATTAATGAATGGGCTAGTCCACTGGACCCGATTAATCAATGGACTGGTCCCTGTACACGGTTAATGAATGGACTGGTCCCCCGTACCTGATTAATGAATGGACTGGTCGTTGTACCCGATCAATTAATGCGCTGATCCCTGTACCTGATTAATGAATGGACTAGTCCCTGCAGCCGATCAATAAATGTATCGGTCCTAGTACCCGGTTAATAAATGGACTGGTCCCTGTACATGGTTAATGAATAGACTTGTTCCTGTACCGGATTAATGAATGGACAGGTCCCTGTTCACGGCTAATGAATGGAATGGTCCCTGTACATGATTAATGAATGGACTGGTCCCTGTACCTGATTAATGAATGGACTGGTCCCTGTACCCGTTTCATCAATGGACTGGTCCCTGTACACGGTTAAGGAATGGAATGGTCCCCTGTAACTGATTAATGAATAGACTGGTCCCTTGTCCGCAATTAAGAAATGGACTGTTCCCTGTACCCGATCAATAAATGGATTGGTCCCCTGTACCCGATTAATGAATGGACTGAACCAATGTGCCTGATTAATGAATGGGTTGGTCCCTGTACCGGATTAATGAATGGACAGGTCCCTGTTCACGGCTAATGAATGGAATGGTCCCTGTACATGGTTAATGAATGGACTGGTCCCTGTACCTGATTAATGAATAGACTGGTCCCTGTACATGGTTAATGAATGGACTGGTCCCTGTACCCGATTAATGAATGGAATGGTCCCTGTACATGGTTAATGAATGGACTGGTCTCTGTACCTGATTAATGAATGGACTGGTCCCTGTACCCGATTAATGAATAGACTGGTCCCTGTACCCGATTAAGGAATGGACTGTTTCCTGTACACGGATAAGGAATGGACTGGTCCCTGTACCCGATTAATGAATGGACTGGTCCCTGTACCCGATTAGTGAATGGACTGCTCCCTTTTACCTGATGAATGAATGGACTGGTCCCCTGTACCTGATTAATGAATCGACCGGTCGCTTTTACCTGATGAATGAATGGACTGGTCCCCTGTACCTGATTAATGAATGGACTGGTCGTTGTCCCCGATCAATGAATGCGCTGGTCCCTGTACCTGATTAATGAATGGACTGGTCCCTGTACTCGATTAATGAATGGACTGATCCCTGTACCTGATTAATGAATGGACTGGTCGCTTTACCTGATTAATGAATGGACTGGTCCCCTGTACCTGATTAATGAATGGACTGGTCCCTGTACCAGTGTGAAGAATGGACTGGTCCTCTTGACGTGATTAATGAATGGACTGTTCTCCTGTACCAGATTAATGAATGGACTGGTCCACTGTACCCGATTAATCAATGGACTGGTCCCCTTTACCTGATCAATAAATGGGTTGCTCCCCTGTACACCATTAATGAATGCGCTGGTCCGTGTACCTGATTAATGAATGGACTGGTCCCTGTACCCTTTCAATTAATGGACTGGTCACTGTACCTGATTAAAGAATGGACTTGTCCCTTGTAGCCGATTAATTGAATGGAATGGCCCGCTGAATCCGATTAATGAATGGACATTTCCCTGTACACGGTTAAGGAATGGAATGTTCCCCTGTACTGATTAATGAATGGACTCGTCCCTTGTCCCCAATTAATGAATGGACCGGTCCCTCTACCCGATTAATGAATGGACTCGTCCCCTGGACCTGATTAATGAATGGTCTAGTCCCTTGTCCCCAATTAATGAATGCACTGGTCCCTGTACCAGATTAATGAAAAGACTGGTCCTCTTTATGTGATTAATGAATGGATTGTTCTCCTGTACCAGATTAATGAATGGACTGGTCCACTGTACCCGATTAATCAATGGACTGGTCCCTTGTCCACAATTAAGGAATGGCATGTTCCCTGTACCCGATCAATAAATGGATTGGTCCCCTGTACCCGATTAATGAAGGGACTGAACCCCTGTACCCGATTAATGAAGGGACTGGTCCCCTGTACCTGATTAATGAATGGACTGGTCCCTTTACCTGATTAATGAATGGACTGGTCCCCTGTACACCGTTAATTAATGGACTGGTCCCCTGTACCTGATTAATGAAAGGACTGGTCGTTGTACCCGATCAATGAATGCGCTGGTCCATGTACCTGATTAATGAATGGACTGGTCCCTGTACCCTATCAATTAATGGTCTGGTCCCTGTACCTGATTAAAAAATGGACTTGTCCCTTGTACCCAATTAATTGAATGGAATGGTCCCTTGTCCCCAATTAATTAATGGACTGGTCCCTGCACCTGATTAATGAATGGACTGGTCCCTGTACCAGATTAATGAATGGACTGGTCTCCTGTACCTGATTAATCAATGGACTGGTCCCTTGTCCACAATTAATAATTGGACTGTTCCCTGTACCTGATTAATGAATTGGTTTGGTCCCTGTACCCGATTAATGAATATACCGGTCCCTGTACCGATTAATTAATGGACTGGTCCCCTGTACCTAATTAATGAATGGACCGGTCCCTCTACCCGATTAATGAATGGACTCGTTCCCTGTTCCTGATTAATGAATGGACTAGTCCCTTGTCCCCAATTAAAGAATGGACTGGTCCCTGCATCTGATTAATGAATAGACTGGTCCCTGTTCCAGATTAATTAATGAACTGGTCCACTGTACCAGATTAATGAATGGACTGGTCCCCTGTACCCGATCAATAAATGGATTGGTCCCCTGTACACCATTAATGAATGGACTGGTCCCCTTTACCTGATTAATGAATGGACTGTTCTCCTGCACCAGATTAATGAATGGACTGGTCCACTGTACCCGATTAATCAATGGACTGATCCCTGTACACGGTTAAGGAATGGACTGGTCCCCTGTACCTGATTAATGAATGGACTGGTCCCTTGTCCCCAATTAAGGAATGGACTGTTCCCTATATCCGATCAATAAATGGATTGGTCCCGTGTACCCGATTAATGAATGGACTGAACCACTGTACCCGATTAATGAATGCACCGGCCCCTGTACCTGATTAATGAATGGACTGTTCCCTGTACCCGAATAATTAATGGACTGGTACCTGTACCCGATCAATAAATGGTTTGGTCCCCTGAACCCGACTAATGAATGGACTGGTCCCCTTTACCTGATTAATGAATGGACTGTTCTCCTGTACCAGATTAATGAATGGACTGGTCCACTGTACCCGATTAATCAATGGACTGGACCCTTTACACGGTTAATGAATGGACTGGTCCCCTGTACCTGATTAATGAAAGGACTGGTCCCTTGTCCCCAATTAAGGAATGGACATTTCCCTGTACCCGATTGATGAATGGACTGGCCCCTGTACCCGATTAATGAATGGACTGATCCCTGTACCCAATTAATGAATGGACCGGTCCCTTTTACCTGATTAATGAATCGACTGGTCCCCTGTACCAGATTAATGAAAGGACTGATCCCTGTACCCGATTAATTAATGGGCTGGTCCCCTGCACATGATTAATGAATGGTCTGCTCCCTGTACCTGATTAATGAATGGACTGGTCCCTGTACCCGATTAATGAATGGACTGGTCCCCTGTACCAGATTAATGAATTGACTGATCCCCTGTACCAGATTAATGAAAGGACTGATCCCTGTACCCGATTAATTAATAGGCTGGTCCCCTGCACATGATTAATGAATGGTCTGCTCCCTGTACCTGATTAATGAATGGACTGGTCCCTGTACCCGATTAATGAATGGACTGATCCCTGTACCAGATTAATGAATGGACTGGTCCTCTGTTCCCGATTAATGAATGGACTGGTCCCCTGTACCAGATTAATGAATTGACTGATCCCCTGTACCCGGTTAACGAATGGACTGGTCCCCTATATGTGATTAATGAATGGACTGATCCCTGTACCCGATTAATGAATCGACTGATCCCCTGTACCCGGTTAATGAATGGACTGGTCTCCTATACGTGATTATTGAATGGACTGATCCCTGTACCCGAATAATGAATAGACTGGTACCTGTACCTGATTAATGAATGGACTGATCACTGTACCCGATTAATGAATGGACTGGTCCCTGTAACCGATTAATGTATGGACTGGTCCCTGTACACGGTTAAGGAATGGACTGGTCCCTTGTCCCCACTTAAGGAATGGACTGTTTCCTGTACAAATCAAAAAATGGATTGGTCCCCTGTACCCGATTAATGAATGGACTGAACCCCTGTACCCAATTAATGAATGGACTGGTCCCTGTAGCTGATTAATGAATGGACTGGCCCACTGTACCCGATTAATGAATGGACTGGTCCCCTTTACCTGATTAATAAATGGAATGTTCCCTTGTCCCCAATTAAGTAATGGACTGTTCCCTCTACCCGATTAATGAATGGACTGGTCCCTGTACATGGTTAATGAATGGACTGGTCCCTGTACCCAATTAACGAATAGACTGGTCCTAGTCCCCGATTAATTATTGGACTGGTCCCCTGTACCCGATTAATGAATGGACCGGTCCCTTTTACCTGATTAAGTTTTGGACTGATCCCTGTACCCGATTAATGAATCAACTGATCCCTGTAACCGATTAATGAATAGACTGGTCCCTGTACCCAACTAATGAAGAGACTGTTCCCTGTACACGATGAATAAATGGACAGGTCCCTGTACCCGATTAATGAATGGACTGGTCCCTGTACCCGATTAATGAATGGACCGGTCCCTTTTACCTGATTAATGAATGGACTGTTCCCTGTACCCGATTAATGAATGGACTGGTCACTTTACCTGATTAATGAATGGACTGGTCCCCTGTAACTGATTAATGAATGGACTGGTCCCCTGTACCCGATTAATGAATGAACTGCTCCACTATACCCGATTAATGATTGAACACGTCCCCTGCACCTGATTAATGAATGGACTGGTCCACTCTACCGGATTAATGAATGGGCTGGTCCCTGTACCCAATTAATGAATGGACTGGTCCCTTTTCCCAATTAATGAATGGACTGGTCGCTGAACCTTATTAATGAATTGATTGGTCCCCTGCACCTGATTAATGATTGAATGGACTGGTCCCCTTTACCGGGATAATGAATGGACTGGTACCCTTTACCCGATTAATGAATGGACTGGTCCCCTGTGCCCGATTAATAAATTGACTGGTCCGCTGTACCGGATTAATGAATGGACTGGTCCTTGTACCCGATTAATGAATGGACTGGTCCCTGTACCCGAGTCATAAATTGACTGGTCCCCTGTTCCTGATTAATGAATGGACTGGTCTGCTGTACCGGATTAATGAATGGACTGGTTGCTGTACCCAATTAATAATTTGACTGGTCCCCTGTATCTGATTAATGAATGGACTGTTCCTCTGACCTGATTAATGAATGGACTGGTCCCTGTACCCGATTAATGAATAGACTGGTCCCTGTACCCAACTAATGAATGGACTGTTCCCTGTACATGATGAATGAATTGACTGGTCCCTGTATCCGATTAATGAATGAACTGGTCCCTGTGCACGGTTAAGGAATGGACTGGTCCCATGTACCTAATTAATGAATGGACTCGTCCCTTGTCCCCAATTAAGGAATGGACTGTTCCCTGTACCGATCAATAAATGGTTTGGTCCCCTGTACCCGATTAATGAATGGACTGAACCCCTGTACCCGATTAATGAATAGACAGGTCCCTGTAGCTGATTAATGAATGGACTGGTCCACTGTACCCGGTTAATAAATGGACTGGTCCCTGTAACCAATCAATAAATGGATTGGTCCCCTGTACCCGATTAATGAATGGACTGGTCCCCTTTACCTGATTAATAAATGGAATGTTCTCCTGTACCAGATTAATGAATGGGCTGGTCCACTGTACCCGATTAATCAATGCACTGGTCCCTGTACACTGTTAATGAATGGACTGGTCCCCTGTATCGGATTAATGAATGGACTGGTCCCTTGTCCCCAATTAAGGAATGGAGTGTTCCCTCTACCCGATTAATGAATGGACTGGTCCCTGTACATGGATAATGAATGGACTGGTCCCTGTACCCAATTAACGAATAGACTGGTCCTAGTCCCCGATTAATTATTGGACTGGTCCCCTGTACCCGATTAATGAATGGACCAGTCCCTTTTACCTGATTAATGAATGGACTGGTCCCCTGTACATGATTTATGAAATGACTGTTCCCTGTACCCTATCAATGAATGGACTGGTCCCCTGTACCTGATTAATGAATAGACTGGTCCCCTGTTCCTGATTATGAATGGACAGGTCCCTGTATCTGATTAACGAAAGGACTGAATCCCTGTACCCAAATAATGAATGGACTGGTCCCTGTACCCGATTAATTAATGGACTGGTCCCTGAACCTAAATAATGAATGGATTTGTCCTAGTACCCGGTGAATGACTGGACTGGTCCCTGTACACGGTTAATGGATGGGCTGCCCCCTGTACACGGTTAATTAATAGACTGGTCCCTGTACCCGATTAATGAATGGACTGGTCCCTGTACACGGTTAATGAATGGACTGGTCCCTGTACCTGATTGATTAATGGACTGGTCCCTGTACAAGGTTAATGAATGGACTGGTCCCTCTACCCGATTAATGAATGGACTGATCCCTGTACCCAATAAATGAATCGACCGGTCCCTTTTACGTGATTAATGAATGGACTGGTCCCCTGTACCTGATTAATGAATGGACTCGTCCCTTTACCTGATTAATGAATGGACTGGTCCCCTGTACCTCATTAATTAATGGACTGGTTCCCTGTACACCGTTAATGAATGGACTGGTCCCCTGTACCTGAATAATGAATGGACTGGTCGTTGTACCCGATCAATGAATGCGCTGGTCCCTGTACCTTATTAATGAATGGACTGGTCCCTGTACCTGATTAATGAATCGACTGGTCCCTGTACCCTAGCAATTAATGAACTGGTCCCTGTACCTGATTAAAGAATGGACTTGTCCCTTGTACCTGATTAATTGAATGGAATGGCCTGCTGAATCCCATTAATGAGTGGACTTTTCCCTGTACACGATTAATGAATGGACTGGTCCTTGTAACCGATTAATGAATGGACTGGTCCTTGTAACCGATTAATGAATGGACTGGTCCCTGCACCAGATTAATGAATGGACTGGTCTCCTGTACCTGATTAATGAATGGACTGGTCTCCTGTACCTGATTAATGAATGCACTGGTCCCTTGTCCCCACTTAATGAATGGACTGTTCCCTGTACCCGATTAATGAATTAGATTGGTCCCGGTACCCGATTAATGAATATACCGGTCCCTGTACCGATTCATTAATGGACTGGTCCCTGTACCTGATTAATGAATGGACTGGTCCCTGTACCCGATTCATCAATGGACTGGTCCCTGTACACGGTTAAGGAATGGAATGGTCCCCTGTAACTCATTAATGAATAGACTGGTCCCTTGTCCACAATTAAGAAATGGACTGTTCCCTGTACCCGATCAATAAATGGATTGGTCCCCTGTACCCGATTAATGAATGGACTGAACCAATGTGCCTGATTAATGAATGGGTTGGTCCCTGTACCGGATTAATGAATGGACAGGTCCCTGTTCACGGCTAATGAATGGAATGGTCCCTGTACATGGTTAATGAATGGACTGGTCCCTGTACCCGATTAATGAATGGAATGGTCCCTGTACATGGTTAATGAATGGACTGGTCCCTGTACCTGATTAATGAATGGACTGGTCCCTGTACCCGATTAATGAATAGACTGGTCCCTGTACCCGATTAAGGAATGGACTGTTTCCTGTACACGGATAAAGAATGGACTGGTCCCTGTACCCGATTAATGAATGGACTGGTCCCTGTACCCGATTAATGAATGGACTGCTCCCTTTTACCTGATGAATGAATGGACTGGTCCCCTGTACCTGATTAATGAATCGACCGGTCGCTTTTACCTGATGAATGAATGGACTGGTCCCCTGTACCTGATTAATGAATGGACTGGTCGTTGTCCCCGATCAATGAATGCGCTGGTCCCTGTACCTGATTAATGAATGGACTGGTCCCTGTACCCGATTAATGAATGGACTGATCCCTGTACCTGATTAATGAATGGACTGGTCGCTTTACCTGATTAATGAATGGACTGGTCCCCTGTACCTGATTAATGAATCGACTGGTCCCTGTACCAGTGTGAAGAATGGACTGGTCCTCTTGACGTGATTAATGAATGGACTGTTCTCCTGTACCAGATTAATGAATGGACTGGTCCACTGTACCCGATTAATCATTGGACTGGTCCCCTTTACCTGATCAATAAATGGGTTGCTCCCCTGTACACCATTAATGAATGCGCTGGTCCGTGTACCTGATTAATGAATGGACTGGTCCCTGTACCCTTTCAATTAATGGACTGGTCACTGTACCTGATTAAAGAATGGACTTGTCCCTTGTAGCCGATTAATTGAATGGAATGGCCCGCTGAATCCGATTAATGAATGGACATTTCCCTGTACACGGTTAAGGAATGGAATGTTCCCCTGTACTGATTAATGAATGGACTTGTCCCTTGTCCCCAATTAATGAATGGACTGGTCCCTGTACCTGATTAATGAATGGACTGGTCCCTGTACCCGATTAATGAATAGACTGGTCCCTGTACCCGATTAAGGAATGGACTGTTTCCTGTACACGGATAAAGAATGGACTGGTCCCTGTACCCGATTAATGAATGGACTGGTCCCTGTACCCGATTAATGAATGGACTGCTCCCTTTTACCTGATGAATGAATGTACTGGTCCCCTGTACCTGATTAATGAATCGACCGGTCGCTTTTACCTGATGAATGAATGGACTGGTCCCCTGTACCTGATTAATGAATGGACTGGTCGTTGTCCCCGATCAATGAATGCGCTGGTCCCTGTACCTGATTAATGAATGGACTGGTCCCTGTACCCGATTAATGAATGGACTGATCCCTGTACCTAATTAATGAATGGACTGGTCCCTGTACCTGATTAAAGAATGGACTTGTCCCTTGTAGCCGATTAATTGAATGGAATGGCCCGCTGAATCCGATTAATGAATGGACATTTCCCTGTACACGGTTAAGGAATGGAATGTTCCCCTGTACTGATTAATGAATGGACTTGTCCCTTGTCCCCAATTAATGAATGGACCGGTCCCTCTACCCGATTAATGAATGGACTCGTCCCCTGGACCTGATTAATGAATGGTCTAGTCCCTTGTCCCCAATTAATGAATGCACTGGTCCCTGTACCAGATTAATGAAAAGACTGGTCCTCTTTATGTGATTAATGAATGGATTGTTCTCCTGTACCAGATTAATGAATGGACTGGTCCACTGTACCCGATTAATCAATGGACTGGTCCCTTGTCCACAATTAAGGAATGGCATGTTCCCTGTACCCGATCAATGAATGGATTGGTCCCCTGTACCCGATTAATGAAGGGACTGAACCCCTGTACCCGATTAATGAAGGGACTGGTCCCCTGTACCTGATTAATGAATGGACTGGTCCCTTTACCTGATTAATGAATGGACTGGTCCCCTGTACACCGTTAATTAATGGACTGGTCCCCTGTACCTGATTAATGAAAGGACTGGTTGTTGTACCCGATCAATGAATGCGCTGGTCCATGTACCTGGTTAATGAATGGACTGGTCCCTGTACCCTATCAATTAATGGACTGGTCCCTGTACCTGATTAAAAAATGGACTTGTCCCTTGTACCCAATTAATTGAATGGAATGGTCCCTTGTCCCCAATTAATTAATGGACTGGTCCCTGCACCTGATTAATGAATGGACTGGTCCCTGTACCAGATTAATGAATGGACTGGTCTCCTGTACCTGATTAATCAATGGACTGGTCCCTTGTCCCCAATTAATAATTGGACTGTTCCCTGTACCTGATTAATGAATTGGTTTGGTCCCTGTACCCGATTAATGAATATACCGGTCCCTGTACCGATTAATTAATGGACTGGTCCCCTGTACCTAATTAATGAATGGACCGGTCCCTCTACCCGATTAATGAATGGACTCGTTCCCTGTTCCTGATTAATGAATGGACTAGTCCCTTGTCCCCAAATAAGAATGGACTGGTCCCTGCATCTGATTAATGAATGGACTGGTCCCTGTTCCAGATTAATTAATGAACTGGTCCACTGTACCAGATTAATGAATGGACTGGTCCCCTGTACCCGATCAATAAATGGATTGGTCCCCTGTACACCATTAATGAATGGACTGGTCCCCTTTACCTGATTAATGAATGGACTGTTCTCCTGCACCAGATTAATGAATGGACTGGTCCACTGTACCCGATTCATCAATGGACTGATCCCTGTACACGGTTAAGGAATGGACTGGTCCCCTGTACCTGATTAATGAATGGACTGGTCCCTTGTCCCCAATTAAGGAATGGACTGTTCCCTATATCCGATCAATAAATGGATTGGTCCCGTGTACCCGATTAATGAATGGACTGAACCACTGTACCCGATTAATGAATGCACCGGCCCCTGTACCTGATTAATGAATGGACTGTTCCCTGTACCCGAATAATTAATGGACTGGTCCCTGTACCCGATCAATAAATGGTTTGGTCCCCTGAACCCGACTAATGAATGGACTGGTCCCCTTTACCTGATTAATGAATGGACTGTTCTCCTGTACCAGATTAATGAAAGGACTGGTCCACTGTACCCGATTAATCAATGGACTGGACCCTTTACACGGTTAATGAATGGACTGGTCCCCTGTACCTGATTAATGAAAGGACTGGTCCCTTGTCCCCAATTAAGGAATGGACATTTCCCTGTACCCGATTAATGAATGGACTGATCCCTGTACCAGATTAATGAATGGACTGGTCCTCTGTTCCCGATTAATGAATGGACTGGTCCCCTGTACCAGATTAATGAATTGACTGGTCCCCTGTACCAGATTAATGAAAGGACTGATCCCTGTACCCGATTAATTAATGGGCTGGTCCCCTGCACATGATTAATGAATGGTCTGCTCCCTGTACCTGATTAATGAATGGACTCGTCCCTGTACCCGATTAATGAATGGACTGATCCCTGTACCAGATTAATGAATGGACTGGTCCTCTGTTCCCGATTAATGAATGGACTGGTCCCCTGTACCAGATTAATGAATTGACTGATCCCCTGTACCCGGTTAACAAATGGACTGGTCCCCTATGTGTGATTAATGAATGGACTGATCCCTGTACCCGATTAATGAATCGACTGATCCCCTGTACCCGGTTAATGAATGGACTGGTCTCCTATACGTGATTATTGAATGGACTGATCCCTGTACCCGAATAATGAATAGACTGGTACCTGTACCTGATTAATGAATGGACTGATCACTGTACCCGATTAATGAATGGACTGGTCCCTGTAACCGATTAATGTATGGACTGGTCCCTGTACACGGTTAAGGAATGGACTGGTCCCTTGTCCCCACTTAAGGAATGGACTGTTTCCTGTACAAATCAAAAAATGGATTGGTCCCCTGTACCCGATTAATGAATGGACTGAACCCCTGTACCCAATTAATGAATGGACTGGTCCCTGTAGCTGATTAATGAATGGACTGGCCCACTGTACCCGATTAATGAATGGACTGGTCCCCTTTACCTGATTAATAAATGGAATGTTCCCTTGTCCCCAATTAAGTAATGGACTGTTCCCTCTACCCGATTAATGAATGGACTGGTCCCTGTACATGGTTAATGAATGGACTGGTCCCTGTACCCAATTAACGAATAGACTGGTCCTAGTCCCCGATTAATTATTGGACTGGTCCCCTGTACCCGATTAATGAATGGACCGGTCCCTTTTACCTGATTAAGTTTTGGACTGATCCCTGTACCCGATTAATGAATCGACTGATCCCTGTAACCGATTAATGAATAGACTGGTCCCTGTACCCAACTAATGAAGGGACTGTTCCCTGTACACGATGAATAAATGGACAGGTCCCTGTACCCGATTAATGAATGGACTGGTCCCTGTACCCGATTAATGAATGGACCGGTCCCTTTTACCTGATTAATGAATGGACTGTTCCCTGTACCCGATTAATGAATGGACTGGTCACTTTACCTGATTAATGAATGGACTGGTCCCCTGTAACTGATTAATGAATGGACTGGTCCCCTGTACCCGATTAATGAATGAACTGCTCCACTATACCCGATTAATGATTGAACACGTCCCCTGCACCTGATTAATGAATGGACTGGTCCACTCTAACGGATTAATGAATGGGCTGGTCCCTGTACCCGATTAATGAATGGACTGGTCCCTTTTCCCAATTAATGAATGGACTGGTCGCTGAACCTTATTAATGAATTGATTGGTCCCCTGCACCTGATTAATGATTGAATGGACTGGTCCCCTGTACCGGGATAATGAATGGACTGGTACCCTTTACCCGATTAATGAATGGACTGGTCCCCTGTGCCCGATTAATAAATTGACTGGTCCGCTGTACCGGATTAATGAATGGACTGGTCCTTGTACCCGATTAATGAATGGACTGGTCCCTGTACCCGAGTCATAAATTGACTGGTCCCCTGTTCCTGATTAATGAATGGACTGGTCTGCTGTACCGGATTAATGAATGGACTGGTTGCTGTACCCAATTAATAATTTGACTGGTCCCCTGTATCTGATTAATGAATGGACTGTTCCTCTGTACCTGATTAATGAATGGACTGGTCCCTGTACCCGATTAATGAATAGACTGGTCCCTGTACCCAACTAATGAATGGACTGTTCCCTGTACATGATGAATGAATTGACTGGTCCCTGTATCCGATTAATGAATGAACTGGTCCCTGTACACGGTTAAGGAATGGACTGGTCCCATGTACCTAATTAATGAATGGACTCGTCCCTTGTCCCCAATTAAGGAATGGACTGTTCCCTGTACCGATCAATAAATGGTTTGGTCCCCTGTACCCGATTAATGAATGGACTGAACCCCTGTACCCAATTAATGAATAGACTGGTCCCTGTAGCTGATTAATGAATGGACTGGTCCACTGTGCCCGGTTAATAAATGGACTGGTCCCTGTAACCAATCAATAAATGGATTGGTCCCCTGTACCCGATTAATGAATGGACTGGTCCCCTTTACCTGATTAATAAATGGAATGTTCTCCTGTACCAGATTAATGAATGGGCTGGTCCACTGCACCCGATTAATCAATGGACTGGTCCCTGTACACTGTTAATGAATGGACTGGTCCCCTGTATCTGATTAATGAATGGACTGGTCCCTTGTCCCCAATTAAGGAATGGACTGTTCCCTCTACCCGATTAATGAATGGACTGGTCCCTGTACCCAATTAACGAATAGACTGGTCCTAGTCCCCGATTAATTATTGGACTGGTCCCCTGTACCCGATTAATGAATGGACCGGTCCCTTTTACCTGATTAAGTTTTGGACTGATCCCTGTACCCGATTAATGAATCGACTGATCCCTGTAACCGATTAATGAATAGACTGGTCCCTGTACCCATCTAATGAAGAGACTGTTCCCTGTACACGATGAATGATTGGGCAGGTCCCTGTACCCGATTAATGAATGGACTGGTCCCTGTACCCGATTAATTAATGTACTGGTCCCCTGTACCTGATTAATGAGTGGTCTAATCCTTCTACCTGATTAATGAATGGACTGATCCCTGTACCTGATTAATGAATGGACTGGTCACTTTACCTGATTAATGAATGGACTGGTCCCCTGTAACTGATTAATGAATGGACTGGTCCCCTGTACCCGATTAATGAATGAACTGCTCCACTATACCCGATTAATGATTGAACACGTCCCCTGCACCTGATTAATGAATGGACTGGTCCACTCTACCGGATTAATGAATGGGCTGGTCCCTGTACCCGATTAATGAATGGACTGGTCCCTTTTCCCAATTAATGAATGGACTGGTCGCTGAACCTTATTAATGAATTGATTGGTCCCCTGCACCTGATTAATGATTGAATGGACTGGTCCCCTTTACCGGGATAATGAATGGACTGGTACCCTTTACCCGATTAATGAATGGACTGGTCCCCTGTGCCCGATTAATAAATTGACTGGTCCGCTGTACCGGATTAATGAATGGACTGGTCCTTGTACCCGATTAATGAATGGACTGGTCCCTGTACCCGAGTCATAAATTGACTGGTCCCCTGTTCCTGATTAATGAATGGACTGGTCTGCTGTACCGGATTAATGAATGGACTGGTTGCTGTACCCAATTAATAATTTGTCTGGTCCCCTGTATCTGATTAATGAATGGACTGTTCCTCTGGACCTGATTAATGAATGGACTGGTCCCTGTACCCGATTAATGAATAGACTGGTCCCTGTACCCAACTAATGAATGGACTGTTCCCTGTACATGATGAATGAATTGACTGGTCCCTGTATCCGATTAATGAATGAACTGGTCCCTGTACACGGTTAAGGAATGGACTGGTCCCATGTACCTAATTAATGAATGGACTCGTCCCTTGTCCCCAATTAAGGAATGGACTGTTCCCTGTACCGATCAATAAATGGTTTGGTCCCCTGTACCCGATTAATGAATGGACTGAACCCCTGTACCCGATTAATGAATAGACAGGTCCCTGTAGCTGATTAATGAATGGACTGGTCCACTGTACCCGGTTAATAAATGGACTGGTCCCTGTAACCAATCAATAAATGGATTGGTCCCCTGTACCCGATTAATGAATGGACTGGTCCCCTTTACCTGATTAATAAATGGAATGTTCTCCTGTACCAGATTAATGAATGAGCTGGTCCACTGTACCCGATTAATCAATGGACTGGTCCCTGTACACTGTTAATGAATGGACTGGTCCCCTGTATCTGATTAATGAATGGACTGGTCCCTTGTCACCAATTAAGGAATGGAGTGTTCCCTCTACCCGATTAATGAATGGACTGGTCCCTGTACATGGATAATGAATGGACTGGTCCCTGTACCCAATTAACGAATAGACTGGTCCTAGTCCCCGATTAATTATTGGACTGGTCCCCTGTACCCGATTAATGAATGGACCGGTCCCTTTTACCTGATTAATGAATGGACTGGTCCCCTGTACATGATTTATGAAATGACTGTTCCCTGTACCCTATCAATGAATGGACTGGTCCCTGTATCTGATTAACGAAAGGACTGAATCCCTGTACCCAAATAATGAATGGACTGGCCCCTGTACCCGATTAATTAATGGACTGGTCCCTGAACCTAAATAATGAATGGATTTGTCCTAGTACCCGGTGAATGACTGGACTGGTCCCTGTACACGGTTAATGGATGGGCTGCCCCCTGTACACGGTTAATTAATAGACTGGTCCCTGTACCCGATTAATGAATGGACTGGTCCCTGTACCTGATTGATTAATGGACTGGTCCCTGTACAAGGTTAATGAATGGACTGGTTCCTCTACCCGATTAATGAAGGGACTGATCCCTGTACCCAATTAATGAATCGACCGGTCCCTTTTACGTGATTAATGAATGGACTGGTCCCCTGTACCTGATTAATGAATGGACTCGTCCCTTTACCTGATTAATGAATGGACTGGTCCCCTGTACCTCATTAATTAATGGACTGGTTCCCTGTACACCATTAATGAATGGACTGGTCCCCTGTACCTGAATAATGAATGGACTGGTCCCTGTACCCGATTAATGAATGGACTGGTCCCTGTACACGGTTAATGAATGGACTGGTCCCTGTACCTGATTGATTAATGGACTGGTCCCTGTACAAGGTTAATGAATGGACTGGTTCCTCTACCCGATTAATGAATGGACTGATCCCTGTACCCAATTAATGAATCGACCGGTCCCTTTTACGTGATTAATGAATGGACTGGTCCCCTGTACCTGATTAATGAATGGACTCGTCCCTTTACCTGATTAATGAATGGACTGGTCCCCTGTACCTCATTAATTAATGGACTGGTTCCCTGTACACCATTAATGAATGGACTGGTCCCCTGTACCTGAATAATGAATGGACTGGTCGTTGTACCCGATCAATGAATGCGCTGGTCCCTGTACCTTATTAATGAATGGACTGGTCCCTGTACCTGATTAATGAATCGACTGGTCCCTGTACCCTATCAATTAATGAACTGGTCCCTGTACCTGATTAAAGAATGAACTTGTCCCTTGTACCTGATTAATTGAATGGAATGGCCCGCTGAATCCCATTAATGAGTGGACTTTTCCCTGTACACGATTAATGAATGGACTGGTCCTTGTAACCGATTAATGAATGGACTGGTCCTTGTAACCGATTAATGAATGGACTGGTCCCTGCACCAGATTAATGAATGGACTGGTCTCCTGTACCTGATTAATGAATGGACTGGTCTCCTGTACCTGATTAATGAATGCACTGGTCCCTTGTCCCCACTTAATGAATGGACTGTTCCCTGTACCCGATTAATTAATTAGATTGGTCCCGGTACCCGATTAATGAATATACCGGTCCCTGTACCGATTCATTAATGGACTAGTCCCCTGTACCTGATTAATGAATGGACTGGTCCACTGTACCCGATTAATCAATGGACTGGTTCCCTGTACCCGATCAATAAATGGATTGGTCCCCTGTAGCCCATTAATGAATGGACTGGTCCCCTTTACCTGATTAATGAATGGACTGTTCTCCTGAGCAGATTAACGAATGGACTGGTCCACTGTACCCGAATAATCAATGAACTGGTCCCTGTACATGGTTAAGGAATGGAATGGTCCCCTGTACTGGATTAATGGATGGACTGTTTCCCTGTACCTAATTAGTGAATGGACCGGTCCCTCTACCCGATTAATGAATGGACTCGTCCCCTGAACCTGATTAATGAATGGACTAGCCCCTTGTCCCCAATTAATGAATGGACTGGTCCCTGTACCAGATTAATGAATGGACTGGTCCCCTTTAACTGATTAATGAATGGACTGTTCTCCTGCACCAGATTAATGAATGGACTGGTCCACTGTACCCGATTAATCAATGAACTGGCCCCTGTACATGGTTAAGGAATGGAATGGTCCCCTGTACCTGATTAATGAATGGACTGGTCCCTTGTCACCAATTAAGGAATGGACTGTTTCCTGTACCCGATCAATAAATTGATTGGTCCCCTGTACCCGATTAATGAATGGACTGAACCCCTGTACCTGATTAATGAATGGAATGGTCCCATTTACATGATTAATGAATGGACTGATCTCCTATACCAGATTAATGAATGGACTGGTCCAATGTACCCGATTATTCAATGGACTGGTCCCTGTACACGGTTAATGAATGGACTGGTCCCCTGTACCTGATTAATGAATGGGCTGGTCCCTTATCCCCAATTAAGGAATGGAATGTTCCCTGTACCCGATCAAAAAATCGATTGGTCCCCTGTAAACGATTAATGAATTGACTGAACCCCTGTGCCTGATTAATGAATGGACTGTTCCCTGTAACCGATTAATTAATGGACTGGTCCCCTGTACCCGATCAACAAATGGATTGGTTCCCTGAAACCGATTAATGAATGGACTGGTCCCCTTTACCTGATTAATGAATGGACTGTTCTCATATAACAGATTAATGACTGGACTGGTCCACTGTACCCGATTACTCAATGGACTGGTCTCTGTACATGGTAAATGAATGGACTGGTCCATGTATCAGATTAATGAATTGACTAGCCCCATGTACCGATTAATGAATAGACTGGTCACTGTACCTGATTAATGAATAGACTGTTCCCTGTACCCGATTAATGAATAGACTGGTCCCTGTACCGGATTAATGAATGGACAGGTCCCTATACACGTTAATGAATGGACTGGTCCCTGTACATGGTTATTGAATGGACTGGTCCCTGTACCTGATTAATGAATGGACTGGGCCCTGTACCCGATTAATTGAATGGAATGGCCCGCTGAATCCGATTAATGCATGGACTTTTCCCTGTACACGGTTAAGGAATGAACTGGTCCCTTGTCCCCACTTAAGGAATGGACTGTTTCCTGTACAAATCAAAAAATGGATTAGTCCCCTGTACCCGATAAATGAATGGACTGAACCCCTGTACCCAATTAATGAATGGATTGGTCCCTGTAGCTGATTAATGAATGGACTGGCCCACTGTACCCGATTAATGAATGGACTGGTCCCCTTTACCTGATTAATAAATGGAATGTTCCCTTGTCCCCAATTAAGTAATGGACTGTTCCCTCTACCCGATTAATGAATGGACTGGTCCTTGTACATGGTTAATGAATGGACTGGTCCCTGTACCCAATTAATGAATGGACTGGTCCTAGTCTCCGATTAATTATTGGACTGGTCCCCTGTGTCCGATTAATGAATGGACTGGTCCCCTTTACCTGATTAAGTTTTGGACTGATCCCTGTACCCGATTAATGAATCGACTGATCCCTGTAACCGATTAATGAATAGACTGGTCCCTGTACCCAACTAATGAAGAGACTGTTCCCTGTACACGATGAATGAATGGACTGGTCCCTGTACCCGATTAATGAATGGACTGGTCCCTGTACCCGATTAATGAATGGACCGGTCCCTTTTACCTGATTAATGAATGGACTGTTCCCTGTACCCGATTAATTAATGTACTGGTCCCCTGTACCTGATTAATGAATGGTCTAATCCTTCTACCTGATTAATGAATGGACTGATCCCTGTACCTGATTAATGAATGGACTGGTCACTTTACCTGATTAATGAATGGACTGGTCCCCTGTAACTGATTAATGAATGGACTGGTCCACTGTACCCGATTAATGAATGAACTGCTCCACTATACCCGATTAATGATTGAACACGTCCCCTGCACCTGATTAATGAATGGACTGGTCCACTCTACCGGATTAATGAATGGGCTGGTCCCTGTACCCGATTAATGAATGGACTGGCCCCTCTTCCCAATTAATGAATGGACTGGTCGCTGAACCTTATTAATGAATTGATTGGTCCCCTGCACCTGATTAATGATTGAATGGACTGGTCCCCTTTACCGGGATAATGAATGGACTGGTACCCTTTACCCGATTAATGAATGGACTGGTCCCCTGTGCTCGATTAATAAATTGACTGGTCCGCTGTACCGGATTAATGAATGGACTGGTCCTTGTACCCGATTAATGAATGGACTGGTCCCTGTACCCGAGTCATAAATTGACTGGTCCCCTGTTCCTGATTAATGAATGGACTGGTCTGCTGTACCGGATTAATGAATGGACTGGTTGCTGTACCCAATTAATAATTTGTCTGGTCCCCTGTATCTGATTAATGAATGGACTGTTCCTCTGGACCTGATTAATGAATGGACTGGTCCCTGTACCCGATTAATGAATAGACTGGTCCCTGTACCCAAGTAATGAATGGACTGTTCCCTGTACATGATGAATGAATTGACTGGTCCCTGTATCCAATTAATCAATGAACTGGTCCCTGTACACGGTTAAGGAATGGACTGGTCCCATGTACCTAATTAATGAATGGACTCGTCCCTTGTCCCCAATTAAGGAATGGACTGTTCCCTGTACCGATCAATAAATGGTTTGGTCCCCTGTACCCGATTAATGAATGGACTGAACCCCTGTACCCGATTAATGAATAGACAGGTCCCTGTAGCTGATTAATGAATGGACTGGTCCACTGTACCCGGTTAATAAATGGACTGGTCCCTGTAACCAGTCAATAAATGGATTGGTCCCCTGTACCCGATTAATGAATGGACTGGTCCCCTTTACCTGATTAATAAATGGAATGTTCTCCTGTACCAGATTAATGAATGAGCTGGTCCACTGTACCCGATTAATCAATGGACTGGTCCCTGTACACTGTTAATGAATGGACTGGTCCCCTGTATCTGATTAATGAATGGACTGGTCCCTTGTCACCAATTAAGGAATGGAGTGTTCCCTCTACCCGATTAATGAATGGACTGGTCCCTCTTCCCAATTAATGAATGGACTGGTCGCTGAACCTTATTAATGAATTGATTGGTCCCCTGCACCTGATTAATGATTGAATGGACTGGTCCCCTTTACCGGGATAATGAATGGACTGGTACCCTTTACCCGATTAATGAATGGACTGGTCCCCTGTGCCCGATTAATAAATTGACTGGTCCGCTGTACCGGATTAATGAATGGACTGGTCCTTGTACCCGATTAATGAATGGACTGGTCCCTGTACCCGAGTCATAAATTGACTGGTCCCCTGTTCCTGATTAATGAATGGACTGGTCTGCTGTACCGGATTAATGAATGGACTGGTTGCTGTACCCAATTAATAATTTGTCTGGTCCCCTGTATCTGATTAATGAATGGACTGTTCCTCTGGACCTGATTAATGAATGGACTGGTCCCTGTACCCGATTAATGAATAGACTGGTCCCTGTACCCAACTAATGAATGGACTGTTCCCTGTACATGATGAATGAATTGACTGGTCCCTGTATCCAATTAATCAATGAACTGGTCCCTGTACACGGTTAAGGAATGGACTGGTCCCATGTACCTAATTAATGAATGGACTCGTCCCTTGTCCCCAATTAAGGAATGGACTGTTCCCTGTACCGATCAATAAATGGTTTGGTCCCCTGTACCCGATTAATGAATGGACTGAACCCCTGTACCCGATTAATGAATAGACAGGTCCCTGTAACCAATCAATAAATGGATTGGTCCCCTGTACCCGATTAATGAATGGACTGGTCCCCTTTACCTGATTAATAAATGGAATGTTCTCCTGTACCAGATTAATGAATGAGCTGGTCCACTGTACCCGATTAATCAATGGACTGGTCCCTGTACACTGTTAATGAATGGACTGGTCCCCTGTATCTGATTAATGAATGGACTGGTCCCTTGTCCCCAATTAAGGAATGGAGTGTTCCCTCTACCCGATTAATGAATGGACTGGTCCCTGTACATGGATAATGAATGGACTGGTCCCTGTACCCAATTAACGAATAGACTGGTCCTAGTCCCCGATTAATTATTGGACTGGTCCCCTGTACCCGATTAATGAATGGACCGGTCCCTTTTACCTGATTAATGAATGGACTGGTCCCCTGTACATGATTTATGAAATGACTGTTCCCTGTACCCTATCAATGAATGGACTGGTCCCTGTATCTGATTAACGAAAGGACTGAATCCCTGTACCCAAATAATGAATGGACTGGCCCCTGTACCCGATTAATTAATGGACTGGTCCCTGAACCTAAATAATGAATGGATTTGTCCTAGTACCCGGTGAATGACTGGACTGGTCCCTGTACACGGTTAATGGATGGGCTGCCCCCTGTACACGGTTAATTAATGGACTGGTCCCTGTACCCGATTAATGAATGGACTGGTCCCTGTACACGGTTAATGAATGGACTGGTCCCTGTACCTGATTGATTAATGGACTGGTCCCTGTACAAGGTTAATGAATGGACTGGTTCCTCTACCCGATTAATGAATGGACTGATCCCTGTACCCAATTAATGAATCGACCGGTCCCTTTTACGTGATTAATGAATGGACTGGTCCCCTGTACCTGATTAATGAATGGACTCGTCCCTTTACCTGATTAATGAATGGACTGGTCCCCTGTACCTCATTAATTAATGGACTGGTTCCCTGTACACCATTAATGAATGGACTGGTCCCCTGTACCTGAATAATGAATGGACTGGTCGTTGTACCCGATCAATGAATGCGCTGGTCCCTGTACCTTATTAATGAATGGACTGGTCCCTGTACCTGATTAATGAATCGACTGGTCCCTGTACCCTATCAATTAATGAACTGGTCCCTGTACCTGATTAAAGAATGAACTTGTCCCTTGTACCTGATTAATTGAATGGAATGGCCCGCTGAATCCCATTAATGAGTGGACTTTTCCCTGTACACGATTAATGAATGGACTGGTCCTTGTAACCGATTAATGAATGGACTGGTCCTTGTAACCGATTAATGAATGGACTGGTCCCTGCACCAGATTAATGAATGGACTGGTCTCCTGTACCTGATTAATGAATGGACTGGTCTCCTGTACCTGATTAATGAATGCACTGGTCCCTTGTCCCCACTTAATGAATGGACTGTTCCCTGTACCCGATTAATTAATTAGATTGGTCCCGGTACCCGATTAATGAATATACCAGTCCCTGTACCGATTCATTAATGGACTAGTCCCCTGTACCTGATTAATGAATGGACTGGTCCACTGTACCCGATTAATCAATGGACTGGTTCCCTGTACCCGATCAATAAATGGATTGGTCCCCTGTAGCCCATTAATGAATGGACTGGTCCCCTTTACCTGATTAATGAATGGACTGTTCTCCTGAGCAGATTAATGAATGGACTGGTCCACTGTACCCGAATAATCAATGAACTGGTCCCTGTACATGGTTAAGGAATGGAATGGTCCCCTGTACTGGATTAATGGATGGACTGTTTCTCTGTTCCTAATTAGTGAATGGACCGGTCCCTCTACCCGATTAATGAATGGACTCGTCCCCTGAACCTGATTAATGAATGGACTAGCCCCTTGTCCCCAATTAATGAATGGACTGGTCCCTGTACCAGATTAATGAATGGACTGGTCCACTTTACCTGATTAATGAATGGACTGTTCTCCTGCACCAGATTAATGAATGGACTGGTCCACTGTACCCGATTAATCAATGAACTGGCCCCTGTACATGGTTAAGGAATGGAATGGTCCCCTGTACCTGATTAATGAATGGACTGGTCCCTTGTCACCAATTAAGGAATGGACTGTTTCCTGTACCCGATCAATAAATTGATTGGTCCCCTGTACCCGATTAATGAATGGACTGAACCCCTGTACCTGATTAATGAATGGAATGGTCCCATTTACATGATTAATGAATGGACTGATCTCCTATACCAGATTAATGAATGGACTGGTCCAATGTACCCGATTATTCAATGGACTGGTCCCTGTACACGGTTAATGAATGGACTGGTCCCCTGTACCTGATTAATGAATGGGCTGGTCCCTTATCCCCAATTAAGGAATGGAATGTTCCCTGTACCCGATCAAAAAATCGATTGGTCCCCTGTAAACGATTAATGAATTGACTGAACCCCTGTGCCTGATTAATGAATGGACTGTTCCCTGTAACCGATTAATTAATGGACTGGTCCCCTGTACCCGATCAACAAATGGATTGGTTCCCTGAAACCGATTAATGAATGGACTGGTCCCCTTTACCTGATTAATGAATGGACTGTTCTCATATAACAGATTAATGACTGGACTGGTCCACTGTACCCGATTACTCAATGGACTGGTCTCTGTACATGGTAAATGAATGGACTGGTCCATGTATCAGATTAATGAATTGACTAGCCCCATGTACCGATTAATGAATAGACTGGTCACTGTACCTGATTAATGAATAGACTGTTCCCTGTACCCGATTAATGAATAGACTGGTCCCTGTACCGGATTAATGAATGGACAGGTCCCTGTACACGTTAATGAATGGACTGGTCCCTGTACATGGTAATTGAATGGACTGGTCCCTGTACCTGATTAATGAATGGACTGGGCCCTGTACCCGATTAATTGAATGGAATGGCCCGCTGAATCCGATTAATGCATGGACTTTTCCCTGTACACGGTTAAGGAATGGACTGGTCCCTTGTCCCCACTTAAGGAATGGACTGTTTCCTGTACAAATCAAAAAATGGATTAGTCCCCTGTACCCGATAAATGAATGGACTGAACCCCTGTACCCAATTAATGAATGGATTGGTCCCTGTAGCTGATTAATGAATGGACTGGCCCACTGTACCCGATTAATGAATGGACTGGTCCCCTTTACCTGATTAATAAATGGAATGTTCCCTTGTCCCCAATTAAGTAATGGACTGTTCCCTCTACCCGATTAATGAATGGACTGGTCCTTGTACATGGTTAATGAATGGACTGGTCCCTGTACCCAATTAATGAATGGACTGGTCCTAGTCTCCGATTAATTATTGGACTGGTCCCCTGTGTCCGATTAATGAATGGACTGGTCCCCTTTACCTGATTAAGTTTTGGACTGATCCCTGTACCCGATTAATGAATCGACTGATCCCTGTAACCGATTAATGAATAGACTGGTCCCTGTACCCAACTAATGAAGAGACTGTTCCCTGTACATGATGAATGAATGGACTGGTCCCTGTACCCGATTAATGAATGGACTGGTCCCTGTACCCGATTAATGAATGGACCGGTCCCTTTTACCTGATTAATGAATGGACTGTTCCCTGTACCCGATTAATTAATGTACTGGTCCCCTGTACCTGATTAATGAATGGTCTAATCCTTCTACCTGATTAATGAATGGACTGATCCCTGTACCTGATTAATGAATGGACTGGTCACTTTACCTGATTAATGAATGGACTGGTCCCCTGTAACTGATTAATGAATGGACTGGTCCACTGTACCCGATTAATGAATGAACTGCTCCACTATACCCGATTAATGATTGAACACGTCCCCTGCACCTGATTAATGAATGGACTGGTCCACTCTACCGGATTAATGAATGGGCTGGTCCCTGTACCCGATTAATGAATGGACTGGTCCCTCTTCCCAATTAATGAATGGACTGGTCGCTGAACCTTATTAATGAATTGATTGGTCCCCTGCACCTGATTAATGATTGAATGGACTGGTCCCCTTTACCGGGATAATGAATGGACTGGTACCCTTTACCCGATTAATGAATGGACTGGTCCCCTGTGCCCGATTAATAAATTGACTGGTCCGCTGTACCGGATTAATGAATGGACTGGTCCTTGTACCCGATTAATGAATGGACTGGTCCCTGTACCCGAGTCATAAATTGACTGGTCCCCTGTTCCTGATTAATGAATGGACTGGTCTGCTGTACCGGATTAATGAATGGACTGGTTGCTGTACCCAATTAATAATTTGTCTGGTCCCCTGTATCTGATTAATGAATGGACTGTTCCTCTGGACCTGATTAATGAATGGACTGGTCCCTGTACCCGATTAATGAATAGACTGGTCCCTGTACCCAACTAATGAATGGACTGTTCCCTGTACATGATGAATGAATTGACTGGTCCCTGTATCCAATTAATCAATGAACTGGTCCCTGTACACGGTTAAGGAATGGACTGGTCCCATGTACCTAATTAATGAATGGACTCGTCCCTTGTCCCCAATTAAGGAATGGACTGTTCCCTGTACCGATCAATAAATGGTTTGGTCCCCTGTACCCGATTAATGAATGGACTGAACCCCTGTACCCGATTAATGAATAGACAGGTCCCTGTAACCAATCAATAAATGGATTGGTCCCCTGTACCCGATTAATGAATGGACTGGTCCCCTTTACCTGATTAATAAATGGAATGTTCTCCTGTACCAGATTAATGAATGAGCTGGTCCACTGTACCCGATTAATCAATGGACTGGTCCCTGTACACTGTTAATGAATGGACTGGTCCCCTGTATCTGATTAATGAATGGACTGGTCCCTTGTCCCCAATTAAGGAATGGAGTGTTCCCTCTACCCGATTAATGAATGGACTGGTCCCTGTACATGGATAATGAATGGACTGGTCCCTGTACCCAATTAACGAATAGACTGGTCCTAGTCCCCGATTAATTATTGGACTGGTCCCCTGTACCCGATTAATGAATGGACCGGTCCCTTTTACCTGATTACTGAATGGACTGGTCCCCTGTACATGATTTATGAAATGACTGTTCCCTGTACCCTATCAATGAATGGACTGGTCCCTGTATCTGATTAACGAAAGGACTGAATCCCTGTACCCAAATAATGAATGGACTGGCCCCTGTACCCGATTAATTAATGGACTGGTCCCTGAACCTAAATAATGAATGGATTTGTCCTAGTACCCGGTGAATGACTGGACTGGTCCCTGTACACGGTTAATGGATGGGCTGCCCCCTGTACACGGTTAATTAATGGACTGGTCCCTGTACCCGATTAATGAATGGACTGGTCCCTGTACACGGTTAATGAATGGACTGGTCCCTGTACCTGATTGATTAATGGACTGGTCCCTGTACAAGGTTAATGAATGGACTGGTTCCTCTACCCGATTAATGAATGGACTGATCCCTGTACCCAATTAATGAATCGACCGGTCCCTTTTACGTGATTAATGAATGGACTGGTCCCCTGTACCTGATTAATGAATGGACTCGTCCCTTTACCTGATTAATGAATGGACTGGTCCCCTGTACCTCATTAATTAATGGACTGGTTCCCTGTACACCATTAATGAATGGACTGGTCCCCTGTACCTGAATAATGAATGGACTGGTCGTTGTACCCGATCAATGAATGCGCTGGTCCCTGTACCTTATTAATGAATGGACTGGTCCCTGTACCTGATTAATGAATCGACTGGTCCCTGTACCCTATCAATTACTGAGCTGGTCCCTGTACCTGATTAAAGAATGAACTTGTCCCTTGTACCTGATTAATTGAATGGAATGGCCCGCTGAATCCCATTAATGAGTGGACTTTTCCCTGTACACGATTAATGAATGGACTGGTCCTTGTAACCGATTAATGAATGGACTGGTCCTTGTAACCGATTAATGAATGGACTGGTCCCTGCACCAGATTAATGAATGGACTGGTCTCCTGTACCTGATTAATGAATGGACTGGTCTCCTGTACCTGATTAATGAATGCACTGGTCCCTTGTCCCCACTTAATGAATGGACTGTTCCCTGTACCCGATTAATTAATTAGATTGGTCCCGGTACCCGATTAATGAATATACCAGTCCCTGTACCGATTCATTAATGGACTAGTCCCCTGTACCTGATTAATGAATGGACTGGTCCACTGTACCCGATTAATCAATGGACTGGTTCCCTGTACCCGATCAATAAATGGATTGGTCCCCTGTAGCCCATTAATGAATGGACTGGTCCCCTTTACCTGATTAATGAATGGACTGTTCTCCTGAGCAGATTAATGAATGGACTGGTCCACTGTACCCGAATAATCAATGAACTGGTCCCTGTACATGGTTAAGGAATGGAATGGTCCCCTGTACTGGATTAATGGATGGACTGTTTCTCTGTTCCTAATTAGTGAATGGACCGGTCCCTCTACCCGATTAATGAATGGACTCGTCCCCTGAACCTGATTAATGAATGGACTAGCCCCTTGTCCCCAATTAATGAATGGACTGGTCCCTGTACCAGATTAATGAATGGACTGGTCCACTTTACCTGATTAATGAATGGACTGTTCTCCTGCACCAGATTAATGAATGGACTGGTCCACTGTACCCGATTAATCAATGAACTGGCCCCTGTACATGGTTAAGGAATGGAATGGTCCCCTGTACCTGATTAATGAATGGACTGGTCCCTTGTCACCAATTAAGGAATGGACTGTTTCCTGTACCCGATCAATAAATTGATTGGTCCCCTGTACCCGATTAATGAATGGACTGAACCCCTGTACCTGATTAATGAATGGAATGGTCCCATTTACATGATTAATGAATGGACTGATCTCCTATACCAGATTAATGAATGGACTGGTCCAATGTACCCGATTATTCAATGGACTGGTCCCTGTACACGGTTAATGAATGGACTGGTCCCCTGTACCTGATTAATGAATGGGCTGGTCCCTTATCCCCAATTAAGGAATGGAATGTTCCCTGTACCCGATCAAAAAATCGATTGGTCCCCTGTAAACGATTAATGAATTGACTGAACCCCTGTGCCTGATTAATGAATGGACTGTTCCCTGTAACCGATTAATTAATGGACTGGTCCCCTGTACCCGATCAACAAATGGATTGGTTCCCTGAAACCGATTAATGAATGGACTGGTCCCCTTTACCTGATTAATGAATGGACTGTTCTCATATAACAGATTAATGACTGGACTGGTCCACTGTACCCGATTACTCAATGGACTGGTCTCTGTACATGGTAAATGAATGGACTGGTCCATGTATCAGATTAATGAATTGACTAGCCCCATGTACCGATTAATGAATAGACTGGTCACTGTACCTGATTAATGAATAGACTGTTCCCTGTACCCGATTAATGAATAGACTGGTCCCTGTACCGGATTAATGAATGGACAGGTCCCTGTACACGTTAATGAATGGACTGGTCCCTGTACATGGTAATTGAATGGACTGGTCCCTGTACCTGATTAATGAATGGACTGGGCCCTGTACCCGATTAATTGAATGGAATGGCCCGCTGAATCCGATTAATGCATGGACTTTTCCCTGTACACGGTTAAGGAATGGACTGGTCCCTTGTCCCCACTTAAGGAATGGACTGTTTCCTGTACAAATCAAAAAATGGATTAGTCCCCTGTACCCGATAAATGAATGGACTGAACCCCTGTACCCAATTAATGAATGGATTGGTCCCTGTAGCTGATTAATGAATGGACTGGCCCACTGTACCCGATTAATGAATGGACTGGTCCCCTTTACCTGATTAATAAATGGAATGTTCCCTTGTCCCCAATTAAGTAATGGACTGTTCCCTCTACCCGATTAATGAATGGACTGGTCCTTGTACATGGTTAATGAATGGACTGGTCCCTGTACCCAATTAATGAATGGACTGGTCCTAGTCTCCGATTAATTATTGGACTGGTCCCCTGTGTCCGATTAATGAATGGACTGGTCCCCTTTACCTGATTAAGTTTTGGACTGATCCCTGTACCCGATTAATGAATCGACTGATCCCTGTAACCGATTAATGAATAGACTGGTCCCTGTACCCAACTAATGAAGAGACTGTTCCCTGTACACGATGAATGAATGGACTGGTCCCTGTACCCGATTAATGAATGGACTGGTCCCTGTACCCGATTAATGAATGGACCGGTCCCTTTTACCTGATTAATGAATGGACTGTTCCCTGTACCCGATTAATTAATGTACTGGTCCCCTGTACCTGATTAATGAATGGTCTAATCCTTCTACCTGATTAATGAATGGACTGATCCCTGTACCTGATTAATGAATGGACTGGTCACTTTACCTGATTAATGAATGGACTGGTCCCCTGTAACTGATTAATGAATGGACTGGTCCACTGTACCCGATTAATGAATGAACTGCTCCACTATACCCGATTAATGATTCAACACGTCCCCTGCACCTGATTAATGAATGGACTGGTCCACTCTACCGGATTAATGAATGGGCTGGTCCCTGTACCCGATTAATGAATGGACTGGCCCCTCTTCCCAATTAATGAATGGACTGGTCGCTGAACCTTATTAATGAATTGATTGGTCCCCTGCACCTGATTAATGATTGAATGGACTGGTCCCCTTTACCGGGATAATGAATGGACTGGTACCCTTTACCCGATTAATGAATGGACTGGTCCCCTGTGCCCGATTAATAAATTGACTGGTCCGCTGTACCGGATTAATGAATGGACTGGTCCTTGTACCCGATTAATGAATGGACTGGTCCCTGTACCCGAGTCATAAATTGACTGGTCCCCTGTTCCTGATTAATGAATGGACTGGTCTGCTGTACCGGATTAATGAATGGACTGGTTGCTGTACCCAATTAATAATTTGTCTGGTCCCCTGTATCTGATTAATGAATGGACTGTTCCTCTGGACCTGATTAATGAATGGACTGGTCCCTGTACCCGATTAATGAATAGACTGGTCCCTGTACCCAACTAATGAATGGACTGTTCCCTGTACATGATGAATGAATTGACTGGTCCCTGTATCCAATTAATCAATGAACTGGTCCCTGTACACGGTTAAGGAATGGACTGGTCCCATGTACCTAATTAATGAATGGACTCGTCCCTTGTCCCCAATTAAGGAATGGACTGTTCCCTGTACCGATCAATAAATGGTTTGGTCCCCTGTACCCGATTAATGAATGGACTGAACCCCTGTACCGATTAATGAATAGACAGGTCCCTGTAGCTGATTAATGAATGGACTGGTCCACTGTACCCGGTTAATAAATGGACTGGTCCCTGTAACCAGTCAATAAATGGATTGGTCCCCTGTACCCGATTAATGAATGGACTGGTCCCCTTTACCTGATTAATAAATGGAATGTTCTCCTGTACCAGATTAATGAATGAGCTGGTCCACTGTACCCGATTAATCAATGGACTGGTCCCTGTACACTGTTAATGAATGGACTGGTCCCCTGTATCTGATTAATGAATGGACTGGTCCCTTGTCCCCAATTAAGGAATGGAGTGTTCCCTCTACCCGATTAATGAATGGACTGGTCCCTGTACATGGATAATGAATGGACTGGTCCCTGTACCCAATTAACGAATAGACTGGTCCTAGTCCCCGATTAATTATTGGACTGGTCCCCTGTACCCGATTAATGAATGGACCGGTCCCTTTTACCTGATTAATGAATGGACTGGTCCCCTGTACATGATTTATGAAATGACTGTTCCCTGTACCCTATCAATGAATGGACTGGTCCCTGTATCTGATTAACGAAAGGACTGAATCCCTGTACCCAAATAATGAATGGACTGGCCCCTGTACCCGATTAATTAATGGACTGGTCCCTGAACCTAAATAATGAATGGATTTGTCCTAGTACCCGGTGAATGACTGGACTGGTCCCTGTACACGGTTAATGGATGGGCTGCCCCCTGTACACGGTTAATTAATAGACTGGTCCCTGTACCCGATTAATGAATGGACTGGTCCCTGTACACGGTTAATGAATGGACTGGTCCCTGTACCTGATTGATTAATGGACTGGTCCCTGTACAAGGTTAATGAATGGACTGGTTCCTCTACCCGATTAATGAATGGACTGATCCCTGTACCCAATTAATGAATCGACCGGTCCCTTTTACGTGATTAATGAATGGACTGGTCCCCTGTACCTGATTAATGAATGGACTCGTCCCTTTACCTGATTAATGAATGGACTGGTCCCCTGTAGCTCATTAATTAATGGACTGGTTCCCTGTACACCATTAATGAATGGACTGGTCCCCTGTACCTGAATAATGAATGGACTGGTCGTTGTACCCGATCAATGAATGCGCTGGTCCCTGTACCTTATTAATGAATGGACTGGTCCCTGTACCTGATTAATGAATCGACTGGTCCCTGTACCCTATCAATTAATGAACTGGTCCCTGTACCTGATTAAAGAATGAACTTGTCCCTTGTACCTGATTAATTGAATGGAATGGCCCGCTGAATCCCATTAATGAGTGGACTTTTCCCTGTACACGATTAATGAATGGACTGGTCCTTGTAACCGATTAATGAATGGACTGGTCCTTGTAACCGATTAATGAATGGACTGGTCCCTGCACCAGATTAATGAATGGACTGGTCTCCTGTACCTGATTAATGAATGGACTGGTCTCCTGTACCTGATTAATGAATGCACTGGTCCCTTGTCCCCACTTAATGAATGGACTGTTCCCTGTACCCGATTAATGAATTAGATTGGTCCCGGTACCCGATTAATGAATATACCGGTCCCTGTACCGATTCATTAATGGACTAGTCCCCTGTACCTGATTAATGAATGGACTGGTCCACTGTACCCGATTAATCAATGGACTGGTTCCCTGTACCCGATCAATAAATGGATTGGTCCCCTGTAGCCCATTAATGAATGGACTGGTCCCCTTTACCTGATTAATGAATGGACTGTTCTCCTGAGCAGATTAATGAATGGACTGGTCCACTGTACCCGAATAATCAATGAACTGGTCCCTGTACATGGTTAAGGAATGGAATGGTCCCCTGTACTGGATTAATGGATGGACTGTTTCCCTGTTCCTAATTAGTGAATGGACCGGTCCCTCTACCCGATTAATGAATGGACTCGTCCCCTGAACCTGATTAATGAATGGACTAGCCCCTTGTCCCCAATTAATGAATGGACTGGTCCCTGTACCAGATTAATGAATGGACTGGTCCACTTTACCTGATTAATGAATGGACTGTTCTCCTGCACCAGATTAATGAATGGACTGGTCCACTGTACCCGATTAATCAATGAACTGGCCCCTGTACATGGTTAAGGAATGGAATGGTCCCCTGTACCTGATTAATGAATGGACTGGTCCCTTGTCACCAATTAAGGAATGGACTGTTTCCTGTACCCGATCAATAAATTGATTGGTCCCCTGTACCCGATTAATGAATGGACTGAACCCCTGTACCTGATTAATGAATGGAATGGTCCCATTTACATGATTAATGAATGGACTGATCTCCTATACCAGATTAATGAATGGACTGGTCCAATGTACCCGATTATTCAATGGACTGGTCCCTGTACACGGTTAATGAATGGACTGGTCCCCTGTATCTGATTAATGAATGGACTGGTCCCTTATCCCCAATTAAGGAATGGAATGTTCCCTGTACCCGATCAAAAAATCGATTGGTCCCCTGTAAACGATTAATGAATTGACTGAACCCCTGTGCCTGATTAATGAATGGACTGTTCCCTGTAACCGATTAATTAATGGACTGGTCCCCTGTACCCGATCAACAAATGGATTGGTTCCCTGAAACCGATTAATGAATGGACTGGTCCCCTTTACCTGATTAATGAATGGACTGTTCTCATATAACAGATTAATGACTGGACTGGTCCACTGTACCCGATTACTCAATGGACTGGTCTCTGTACATGGTAAATGAATGGACTGGTCCATGTATCAGATTAATGAATTGACTAGCCCCATGTACCGATTAATGAATAGACTGGTCACTGTACCTGATTAATGAATAGACTGTTCCCTGTACCCGATTAATGAATAGACTGGTCCCTGTACCGGATTAATGAATGGACAGGTCCCTGTACACGTTAATGAATGGACTGGTCCCTGTACATGGTTATTGAATGGACTGGTCCCTGTACCTGATTAATGAATGGACTGGGCCCTGTACCCGATTAATTGAATGGAATGGCCCGCTGAATCCGATTAATGCATGGACTTTTCCCTGTACACGGTTAAGGAATGGACTGGTCCCTTGTCCCCACTTAAGGAATGGACTGTTTCCTGTACAAATCAAAAAATGGATTAGTCCCCTGTACCCGATAAATGAATGGACTGAACCCCTGTACCCAATTAATGAATGGATTGGTCCCTGTAGCTGATTAATGAATGGACTGGCCCACTGTACCCGATTAATGAATGGACTGGTCCCCTTTACCTGATTAATAAATGGAATGTACCCTTGTCCCCAATTAAGTAATGGACTGTTCCCTCTACCAGATTAATGAATGGACTGGTCCCTGTACATGGTTAATGAATGGACTGGTCCCTGTACCCAATTAATGAATGGACTGGTCCTAGTCTCCGATTAATTATTGGACTGGTCCCCTGTGTCCGATTAATGAATGGACTGGTCCCCTTTACCTGATTAAGTTTTGGACTGATCCCTGTACCCGATTAATGAATCGACTGATCCCTGTAACCGATTAATGAATAGATTGGTCCCTGTACCCAACTAATGAAGAGACTGTTCCCTGTACACGATGAATGAATGGACTGGTCCCTGTACCCGATTAATGAATGGACTGGTCCCTGTACCCGATTAATGAATGGACCGGTCCCTTTTACCTGATTAATGAATGGACTGTTCCCTGTACCCGATTAATTAATGTACTGGTCCCCTGTACCTGATTAATGAATGGTCTAATCCTTCTACCTGATTAATGAATGGACTGATCCCTGTACCTGATTAATGAATGGACTGGTCACTTTACCTGATTAATGAATGGACTGGTCCCCTGTAACTGATTAATGAATGGACTGGTCCACTGTACCCGATTAATGAATGAACTGCTCCACTATACCCGATTAATGATTGAACACGTCCCCTGCACCTGATTAATGAATGGACTGGTCCACTCTACCGGATTAATGAATGGGCTGGTCCCTGTACCCGATTAATGAATGGACTGGTCCCTCTTCCCAATTAATGAATGGACTGGTCGCTGAACCTTATTAATGAATTGATTGGTCCCCTGCACCTGATTAATGATTGAATGGACTGGTCCCCTGTACCGGGATAATGAATGGACTGGTACCCTTTACCCGATTAATGAATGGACTGGTCCCCTGTGCTCGATTAATAAATTGACTGGTCCGCTGTACCGGATTAATGAATGGACTGGTCCTTGTACCCGATTAATGAATGGACTGCTCCCTGTACCCGAGTCATAAATTGACTGGTCCCCTGTTCCTGATTAATGAATGGACTGGTCTGCTGTACCGGATTAATGAATGGACTGGTTGCTGTACCCAATTAATAATTTGACTGGTCCCCTGTATCTGATTAATGAATGGACTGTTCCTCTGTACCTGATTAATGAATGGACTGGTCCCTGTACCCGATTAATGAATAGACTGGTCCCTGTACCCAACTAATGAATGGACTGTTCCCTGTACATGATGAATGAATTGACTGGTCCCTGAATCCGATTATGAATGAACTGGTCCCTGTACACGGTTAATGAATGGACTGGTCCCATGTACCTAATTAATGAATGGACTCGTCCCTTGTCCCCAATTAAGGAATGGACTGTTCCCTGTACCGATCAATAAATGGTTTGGTCCCCTGTACCCGATTAATGAATGGACTGAACCCCTGTACCCGATTAATGAATAGACTGGTCCCTGTAGCTGATTAATGAATGGACTGGTCCACTGTACCCAGTTAATAAATGGACTGGTCCCTGTAACCAATCAATAAATGGATTGGTCCCCTGTACCCGATTAATGAATGGACTGGTCCCCTTTACCTGATTAATAAATGGAATGTTCTCCTGTACCAGATTAATGAATGGGCTGGTCCACTGTACCCGATTAATCAATGGACTGGTCCCTGTACACTGTTAATGAATGGACTGGTCCCCTGTATCTGATTAATGAATGGACTGGTCCCTTGTCCCCAATTAAGGAATGGACTGTTCCCTCTACCCGATTAATGAATGGACTGGTCCCTGTACATGGTTAATGAATGGACTGGTCCCTGTACCCAATTAACGAATAGACTGGTCCTAGTCCCCGATTAATTATTGGACTGGTCGACCAGTACCTGATATATGAATAGACTGGTCCCCTGTTCCCGATTAATGAATGGACTGGTCCCTGTATCTGATTAACGACAGGACTGAATCCCTGTACTCAAATAATGAATGGACTGGTCCCTGTACCCAATTAATTAATGGACTGGTCCCTGAACCTAAATAATGAATGGATTTGTCCTAGTACCCGGTGAATGACTGGACTGGTCCCTGTACACGGTTAATGGATGGGCTGCCCCCTGTACACGGTTAATTAATAGACTGGTCCCTGTACCCGATTAATGAATGGACTGGTCCCTGTACACGGTTAATGAATGGACTGGTCCCTGTACCTGATTGATTAATGGACTGGTCCCTGTACAAGGTTAATGAATGGACTGGTCCCTCTACCCGATTAATGAATGGACTGATCCCTGTCCCCAATTAATGAATCGACCGGTCCCTTTTACGTGATTAATGAATGGCCTGTTCCCCTGTACCTGAGTACTGAATGGACTCGTCCCTTTACCTGATTAATGAATGTACTGGTCCCCTGTACCTCATTAATTAATGGACTGGTCCCCTGTACACCGGTAATGAATGGACTGGTCCCCTGTACCTGATTAATGAATGGACTGGTCGTTGTACCCGATCAATGAATGCGCTGGTCCCTGTACCTTATTAATGAATGGACTGGTCCCTGTACCTGATTAATGAATGGACTGGTCCCTGTACCCTATCAATTAATGAACTGGTCCCTGTACCTGATTAAAGAATGGACTTGTCCCTTGTACCTGATTAATTGAATGGAATGGCCCGCTGAATCCCATTAATGAGTGGACTTTTCCCTGTACACGATTAATGAATGGACTGGTCCTTGTAACCGATTAATGAATGGACTGGTCCTTGTAACCGATTAATGAATGGACTGGTCCCTGCACCAGATTAATGAATGGACTGGTCTCCTGTACCTGATTAATGAATGGACTGGTCTCCTGTACCTGATTAATGAATGCACTGGTCCCTTGTCCCCACTTAATGAATGGACAGTTCCCTGTACCCGATTAATGAATTGGATTGGTCCCGGTACCCGATTAATGAATATACCGGTCCCTGTACCGATTCATTAATGGACTAGTCCCCTGTACCTGATTAATGGATGGACTGGTCCACTGTACCCGATTAATCAATGGACTGGTTCCCTGTACCCGATCAATAAATGGATTGGTCCCCTGTAGCCCATTAATGAATGGACTGGTCCCCTTTACCTGATTAATGAATGGACTGTTCTCCTGAGCAGATTAATGAATGGACTGGTCCACTGTACCCGAATAATCAATGAACTGGTCCCTGTACATGGTTAAGAAATGGAATGGTCCCCTGTACTGGATTAATGGATGGACTATTTCCCTGTACCTAATTAGTGAATGGACCGGTCCCTCTACCCGATTAATGAATGGACTCGTCCCCTGAACCTGATTAATGAATGGACTAGCCCCTTGTCCCCAATTAATGAATGGACTGGTCCCTGTACCAGATTAATGAATGGACTGGTCCTCTTTACGTGATTAACGAATGGACTGTTCTCCTGTACCAGATTAATGAATGGACTGGTCCACTGTACCCGATTAATCAATGGACTGGTTCCCTGTACCCGATCAATAAATGGATTGGTCCCCTGTAGCCCATTAATGAATGGACTGGTCCCCTTTACCTGATTAATGAATGGACTGTTCTCCTGCACCAGATTAATGAATGGACTGGTCCACTGTACCCGATTAATCAATCAACTGGTCCCTGTACATGGTTAAGGAATGGAATGGTCCCCTGTACCTGATTAATGAATGGACTGGTCCCTTGTCACCAATTAAGGAATGGACTGTTCCCTGTACCCGATCAATAAATTGATTGGTCCCCTGTACCCGATTAATGAATGGACTGAACCCCTGTACCTGATTAATGAATGGAATGGTCCCATTTACATGATTAATGAATGGACTGATCTCCTATACCAGATTAATGAATGGACTGGTCCACTGTACCCGATTATTCAATGGACTGGTCCCTGTACCCGATTAATGAATGGACCGGTCCCTTTTACCTGATTAATGAATGGACTGTTCCCTGTACCCGATTAATTAATGTACTGGTCCCCTGTACCTGATTAATGAATGGTCTAATCCTTCTACCTGATTAATGAATGGACTGATCCCTGTACCTGATTAATGAATGGACTGGTCACTTTACCTGATTAATGAATGGACTGGTCCCCTGTAACTGATTAATGAATGGACTGGTCCACTGTACCCGATTAATGAATGAACTGCTCCACTATACCCGATTAATGATTGAACACGTCCCCTGCACCTGATTAATGAATGGACTGGTCCACTCTACCGGATTAATGAATGGGCTGGTCCCTGTACCCGATTAATGAATGGACTGGCCCCTCTTCCCAATTAATGAATGGACTGGTCGCTGAACCTTATTAATGAATTGATTGGTCCCCTGCACCTGATTAATGATTGAATGGACTGGTCCCCTGTACCGGGATAATGAATGGACTGGTACCCTTTACCCGATTAATGAATGGACTGGTCCCCTGTGCTCGATTAATAAATTGACTGGTCCGCTGTACCGGATTAATGAATGGACTGGTCCTTGTACCCGATTAATGAATGGACTGGTCCCTGTACCCGAGTCATAAATTGACTGGTCCCCTGTTCCTGATTAATGAATGGACTGGTCTGCTGAACCGGATTAATGAATGGACTGGTTGCTGTACCCAATTAATAATTTGACTGGTCCCCTGTATCTGATTAATGAATGGACTGTTCCTCTGTACCTGATTAATGAATGGACTGGTCCCTGTACCCGATTAATGAATAGACTGGTCCCTGTACCCAACTAATGAATGGACTGTTCCCTGTACATGATGAATGAATTGACTGGTCCCTGAATCCGATTATGAATGAACTGGTCCCTGTACACGGTTAATGAATGGACTGGTCCCATGTACCTAATTAATGAATGGACTCGTCCCTTGTCCCCAATTAAGGAATGGACTGTTCCCTGTACCGATCAATAAATGGTTTGGTCCCCTGTACCCGATTAATGAATGGACTGAACCCCTGTACCCGATTAATGAATAGACTGGTCCCTGTAGCTGATTAATGAATGGACTGGTCCACTGTACCCAGTTAATAAATGGACTGGTCCCTGTAACCAATCAATAAATGGATTGGTCCCCTGTACCCGATTAATGAATGGACTGGTCCCCTTTACCTGATTAATAAATAGAATGTTCTCCTGTACCAGATTAATGAATGGGCTGGTCCACTGTACCCGATTAATCAATGGACTGGTCCCTGTACACTGTTAATGAATGGACTGGTCCCCTGTATCTGATTAATGAATGGACTGGTCCCTTGTCCCCAATTAAGGAATGGACTGTTCCCTCTACCCGATTAATGAATGGACTGGTCCCTGTACATGGTTAATGAATGGACTGGTCCCTGTACCCAATTAACGAATAGACTGGTCCTAGTCCCCGATTAATTATTGGACTGGTCGACCAGTACCTGATATATGAATAGACTGGTCCCCTGTTCCCGATTAATGAATGGACTGGTCCCTGTATCTGATTAACGACAGGACTGAATCCCTGTACTCAAATAATGAATGGACTGGTCCCTGTACCCAATTAATTAATGGACTGGTCCCTGAACCTAAATAATGAATGGATTTGTCCTAGTACCCGGTGAATGACTGGACTGGTCCCTGTACACGGTTAATGGATGGGCTGCCCCCTGTACATGGTTAATTAATAGACTGGTCCCTGTACCCGATTAATGAATGGACTGGTCCCTGTACACGGTTAATGAATGGACTGGTCCCTGTACCTGATTGATTAATGGACTGGTCCCTGTACAAGGTTAATGAATGGACTGGTCCCTCTACCCGATTAATGAATGGACTGATCCCTGTCCCCAATTAATGAATCGACCGGTCCCTTTTACGTGATTAATGAATGGACTGTTCCCCTGTACCTGAGTACTGAATGGACTCGTCCCTTTACCTGATTAATGAATGTACTGGTCCCCTGTACCTCATTAATTAATGGACTGGTCCCCTGCACACCGGTAATGAATGGACTGGTCCCCTGTACCTGATTAATGAATGGACTGGTCGTTGTACCCGATCAATGAATGCGCTGGTCCCTGTACCTTATTAATGAATGGACTGGTCCCTGTACCTGATTAATGAATGGACTGGTCCCTGTACCCTATCAATTAATGAACTGGTCCCTGTACCTGATTAAAGAATGGACTTGTCCCTTGTACCTGATTAATTGAATGGAATGGCCCGCTGAATCCAATTAATGAGTGGACTTTTCCCTGTACACGATTAATGAATGGACTGGTCCTTGTAACCGATTAATGAATGGACTGGTCCTTGTAACCGATTAATGAATGGACTGGTCCCTGCACCAGATTAATGAATGGACTGGTCTCCTGTACCTGATTAATGAATGGACTGGTCTCCTGTACCTGATTAATGAATGCACTGGTCCCTTGTCCCCACTTAATGAATGGACAGTTCCCTGTACCCGATTAATGAATTGGATTGGTCCCGGTACCCGATTAATGAATATACCGTCCCTGTACCGATTCATTAATGGACTAGTCCCCTGTACCTGATTAATGAATGGACTGGTCCACTGTACCCGATTAATCAATGGACTGGTTCCCTGTACCCGATCAATAAATGGATTGGTCCCCTGTAGCCCATTAATGAATGGACTGGTCCCCTTTACCTGATTAATGAATGGACTGTTCTCCTGAGCAGATTAATGAATGGACTGGTCCACTGTACCCGAATAATCAATGAACTGGTCCCTGTACATGGTTAAGAAATGGAATGGTCCCCTGTACTGGATTAATGGATGGACTGTTTCCCTGTACCTAATTAGTGAATGGACCGGTCCCTCTACCCGATTAATGAATGGACTCGTCCCCTGAACCTGATTAATGAATGGACTAGCCCCTTGTCCCCAATTAATTAATGGACTGGTCCCTGTACCAGATTAATGAATGGACTGGTCCTCTTTACGTGATTAACGAATGGACTGTTCTCCTGTACCAGATTAATGAATGGACTGGTCCACTGTACCCGATTAATCAATGGACTGGTTCCCTGTACCCGATCAATAAATGGATTGGTCCCCTGTAGCCCATTAATGAATGGACTGGTCCCCTTTACCTGATTAATGAATGGACTGTTCTCCTGCACCAGATTAATGAATGGACTGGTCCACTGTACCCGATTAATCAATCAACTGGTCCCTGTACATGGTTAAGGAATGGAATGGTCCCCTGTACCTGATTAATGAATGGACTGGTCCCTTGTCACCAATTAAGGAATGGACTGTTCCCTGTACCCGATCAATAAATTGATTGGTCCCCTGTACCCGATTAATGAATGGACTGAACCCCTGTACCTGATTAATGAATGGAATGGTCCCATTTACATGATTAATGAATGGACTGATCTCCTATACCAGATTAATGAATGGACTGGTCCACTGTACCCGATTATTCAATGGACTGGTCCCTGTACACGGTTAATGAATGGACTGGTCCCCTGTACCTGATTAATGAATGGGCTGGTCCCTTATCCCCAATTAAGGAATGGACTGTTCCCTGTACCCGATCAAAAAATCGATTGGTCCCCTGTATCCGATTAATGAATTGACTGAACCCCTGTGCCTGATTAATGAATGGACTGGTACCTGTACCTGATTAATGAATGGACTGTTCCCTGTAACCGATTAATTAATGGACTGGTCCCCTGTACCCGATCAACAAATGGATTGGTTCCCTGAAACCGATTAATGAATGGACTGGTCCCCTTTACCTGATTAATGAATGGACTGTTCTCATATAACAGATTAATGACTGGACTGGTCCATTGTACCCGATTACTCAATGGACTGGTCTCTGTACATGGTTAATGAATGGACTGGTCCATGTATCAGATTAATGAATTGACTAGTCCCATGTACCGATTAATGAATAGTCTGGTCACTGTACCTGATTAATGAATAGACTGTTCCCTGTACCCGATTAATGAATAGACTGGTCCCTGTACCGGATTAATGAATGGACAGGTCCCTGTACACGTTAATGAATGGACTGGTCCCTGTACATGGTTATTGAATGGACTGGTCCCTGTACCTGATTAATGAATGGACTGGGCCCTGTACCTGATTAATTGAATGGAATGGCCCGCTGAATCCGATTAATGAATGGACTTTTCCCTGTACATGGTTAAGGAATGGAATGTTCCCCTGTACTGATTAATGAATGGACTGGTCCCTTGTCCCCAATTAATGAATGGACCGGTCCCTCTACCCGATTAATGAATGGACTCGTCCCCTGGACCTGATTAATGAATGGACTAGTCCCTTGTCCCCAATTAATGAATGCACTGGCCCCTGTACCACATTAATGAAAAGACTGGTCCTCTTTATGTGATTAATGAATGGATTGTTCTCCTGTACCAGATTAATGAATGGACTGGTCCACTGTACCCGATTAATCAATGGACTGGTCCCCTGTACCCGATCAATAAATGGATTGGTCCCCTGTACCCCATTAATGAATGGACTGGTCCCCTTTACCTGATTAATGAATGGACTGTTCTCCTGCACCAGATTAATGAATGGACTGGTCCACTGTACCCGATTCATCAATGGACTGGTCCCTGTACACGGTTAAGGAATGGAATGGTCCCCTGTGACTGATTAATGAATAGACTGGTCCCTTGTCCGCAATTAAGGAATGGACTGTTCCCTGTAGCCGATCAATAAATGGATTGGTCCCCTGTACCCGATTAATGAATGGACTGAACCCCTGTGCCTGATTAATGAATGGGTTGGTCCCTGTACCGGATTAATGAATGGACTGTTCCCTGTACACGGTTAATGAATGGACTAGTCCCTGTACATGGTTAATGAAGGGACTGGTCCCTGTAGCCGGTTAATGAATGGACTTATCCTTTACACCTGATTAATGAATGGACTGGTCCCATCTCCTAAATGAATGAATGGACTGGTACCTGTACCCAATTAATGAATGGACTGAACCCCTGTACCCGATTAATGAATGGACTTGTCCCCTTATCCTCATTATTGAATGGACTGTTCTCCTGCACCAGATTAATGAATGGGTTAGTCCACTGTACCCGATTAATCAATGGACTGGTCCCTGTACACGGTTAATGAATGGACTGGTCCCCCGTACCTGATTAATGAATGGACTGGTCGTTGTACCCGATCAATTAATGCGCTGATCCCTGTACCTGATTAATGAATGGACTAGTCCCTGCAGCCGATCAATAAATGGATCGGTCCTAGTACCCGGTTAATAAATGGACTGGTCCCTGTACATGGTTAATGAATAGACTTGTTCCTGTACCGGATTAATGAATGGACAGGTCCCTGTTCACGGCTAATGAATGGAATGGTCCCTGTACATGGTTAATGAATAGACTGGTCCCTGTACCTGATTAATGAATGGACTGGTCCCTGTACCCGATTCATCAATGGACTGGTCCCTGTACACGGTTAAGGAATGGAATGGTCCCCTGTAACTGATTAATGAATAGACTGGTCCCTTGTCCGCAATTAAGGAATGGACTGTTCCCTGTACCCGATCAATAAATGGATTGGTCCCCTGTACCCGATTAATGAATGGACTGAACCAATGTGCCTGATTAATGAATGGGTTGGTCCCTGTACCGGATTAATGAATGGACAGGTCCCTGTTCACGGCTAATGAATGGAATGGTCCCTGTACATGGTTGATGAATAGACTGGTCCCTGTACATGGTTAATGAATGGACTGGTCCCTGTACCCGATTAATGAATGGAATGGTCCCTGTACATGGTTAATGAATGGACTGGTCCCTGTACCTGATTAATGAATGGACTGGTCCCTGTACCCGATTAATGAATAGACTGGTGCCTGTACCCGATTAAGGAATGGACTGTTTCCTGTACACGGATAAAGAATGGACTGGTCCCTGTACCCGATTAATGAATGGACTGGTCCCTGTACCCGATTAATGAATGGACTGCTCCCTTTTACCTGATGAATGAATGGACTGGTCCCCTGTACCTGATTAATGAATCGACCGGTCGCTTTTACCTGAAGAATGAATGGACTGGTCCCCTGTACCTGATTAATGAATGGACTGGTCGTTGTCCCCGATCAATGAATGCGCTGGTCCCTGTACCTGATTAATGAATGGACTGGTCCCTGTACCCGATTAATGAATGGACTGATCCCTGTACCTGATTAATGAATGGACTGGTCGCTTTACCTGATTAATGAATGGACTGGTCCCCTGTACCTGATTAATGAATGGACTGGTCCCTGTACCAGTGTGATGAATGGACTGGTCCTCTTTACGTGATTAATGAATGGACTGTTCTCCTGTACCAGATTAATGGATGGACTGGTCCACTGTACCCGATTAATCAATGGACTGGTCCCCTTTACCTGATCAATAAATGGATTGCTCCCCTGTACACCATTAATGAATGCGCTGGTCCGTGTACCTGATTAATGAATGGACTGGTCCCTGTACCCTTTCAATTAATGGACTGGTCACTGTACCTGATTAAAGAATGGACTTGTCCCTTGTACCCGATTAATTGAATGGAATGGCCCGCTGAATCCGATTAATGAATGGACATTTCCCCGTACACGGCTAAGGAGTGGAATGTTCCCCTGTACTGATTAATGAATGGACTGGTCCCTTGTCCCCAATTAATGAATGGACCGGTCCCTCTACCCGATTAATGAATGGACTCGTCCCCTGGACCTGATTAATGAATGGTCTAGTCCCTTGTCCCCAATTAATGAATGCACTGGTCCCTGTACCAGATTAATGAAAAGACTGGTCCTCTTTATGTGATTAATGAATGGATTGTTCTCCTGTACCAGATTAATGAATGGACTGGTCCACTGTACCCGATTAATCAATGGACTGGTCCCTTCTCCACAATTAAGGAATGGCATGTTCCCTGTACCCGATCAATAAATGGATTGGTCCCCTGTACCCGATTAATGAAGGGACTGAACCCCTGTACCCGATTAATGAATGGACTGGTCCCCTGTACCTGATTAATGAATGGACTGGTCCCTTTACCTGATTAATGAATGGACTGGTCCCCTGTACACCGTTAATTAATGGACTGGTCCCCTGTACCTGATTAATGAAAGGACTGGTCGTTGTACCCGATCAATGAATGCGCTGGTCCATGTACCTGATTAATGAATGGACTGGTCCCTGTACCCTATCAATTAATGGACTGGTCCCTGTATCTGATTAAAAAATGGACTTGTCCCTTGTACCCGATTAATTGAATGGAATGGTCCCTTGTCCCCAATTAATTAATGGACTGGTCCCTGCACCTGATTAATGAATGGACTGGTCCCTGTACCAGATTAATGAATGGACTGGCCTCCTGTACCTGATTAATCAATGGACTGGTCCCTTGTCCCCAATTAATAATTGGACTATTCCCTGTACCTGATTAATGAATTGGTTTGGTCCCTGTACCCGATTAATGAATATACCGGTCCCTGTACCGATTAATGAATGGACTGGTCCCGTGTACCTAATTAATGAATGGACCGGTCCCTCTACCCGATTCATGAATGGACTCGTTCCCTGTTCCTGATTAATGAATGGACTAGTCCCTTGTCCCCAATTAAAGAATGGACTGGTCCCTGCATCTGATTAATGAATGGACTGGTCCCTGTTCCAGATTAATGAATGAACTGGTCCACTGTACCAGATTAATGAATGGACTGGTCCCCTGTACCCGATCAATAAATGGATTGGTCCCCTGTACCCCATTAATGAATGGACTGGTCCCCTTTACCTGATTAATGAATGGACTGTTCTCCTGCACCAGATTAATGAATGGACTGGTCCACTGTGCCCGATTAATCAATGGACTGGTCCCTGTACACGGTTAAGGAATGGACTGGTCCCCTGTACCTAATTAATGAATGGACTGGTCCCTTGTCCCCAATTAAGGAATGGACTGTTCCCTATATCCGATCAATAAATGGATTGGTCCCGTGTACCCGATTAATGAATGGACTGAACCACTGTACCGATTAATGAATGGACCGGTCCCTGTACCTGATTAATGAATGGACTGTTCCCTGTACCCGATTAATTAATGGACTGGTCCCTTGTCCCCAATTAAGGAATGGACAGTTCCCTGTACCCGATTAATGAATGGACTGGCCCCTGTACCCGATTAATGAATGGACTGATCCATGTACCCAATTAATGAATGGACCGGTCCCTTTTACCTGATTAATGAATCAACTGGTCCCCTGTACCAGATTAATGAAAGGACTGATCCCTGTACCCGATTAATTAATGGGCTGGTCCCCTGCACATGATTAATGAATGGTCTGCTCCCTGTACCTGATTAATGAATGGACTGGTCCCTGTACCCGATTAATGAATGGACTGATCCCTGTACCAGATTAATGAATGGACTGGTCCTCTGTACCCGATTAATGAATGGACTGGTCCCCTGTACCAGATTAATGAATTGACTGATCCCCTGTACCCGGTTAATGAATGGACTGGTCCCCTATATGTGATTATTGAATGGACTGATCCCTGTACCCGATTAATGAATCGACTGATCCCCTGTACCCGGTTAATGAATGGACTGGTCTCCTATACGTGATTATTGAATGGACTGATCCCTGTACCCGAATAATGAATAGACTGGTACCTGTACCTGATTAATGAATGGACTGATCACTGTACCCGATTAATGAATGGACTGGTCCCTGTAACCGATTAATGTATGGACTGGTCCCTGTACACGGTTAAGGAATGGACTGGTCCCTGTACCCAATTAATGAATGGACTGTTTCCTGTACAAATCAAAAAATGGATTGGTCCCCTGTACCCGATTAATGAATGGACTGAACCCCTGTACCCAATTAATGAATGGACTGGTCCCTGTAGCTGATTAATGAATGGACTGGCCCACTGTACCCGATTAATGAATGGACTGGTCCCCTTTACCTGATTAATAAATGGAATGTTCCCTTGTCCCCAATTAAGTAATGGACTGTTCCCTCTACCCGATTAATGAATGGACTGGTCCCTGTACATGGTTAATGAATGGACTGGTCCCTGTACCCAATTAATGAATGGACTGGTCCTAGTCTCCGATTAATTATTGGACTGGTCCCCTGTATCCGATTAATGAATGGACTGGTCCCCTTTACCTGATTAAGTTTTGGACTGATCCCTGTACCCGATTAATGAATCGACTGATCCCTGTAACCGACTAATGAATAGACTGGTCCCTGTACCCAACTAATGAAGAGACTGTTCCCTGTACACGATGAATGAATGGACTGGTCCCTGTACCCGATTAATGAATGGACCGGTCCCTTTTACCTGATTAATGAATGGACTGTTCCCTGTACCCGATTAATTAATGTACTGGTCCCCTGTACCTGATTAATGAATGGTCTAATCCTTTTACCTGATTAATGAATGGACTGATCCCTGTACCTGATTAATGAATGGACTGGTCACTTTACCTGATTAATGAATGGACTGGTCCACTCTACCGGATTAATGAATGGACTGGTCCCTGTACCCGATTAATGAATGGACTGGTCCCTCTTCCCAATTAATGAATGGACTGGTCGCTGAACCTTATTAATGAATTGATTGGTCCCCTGCACCTGATTAATGATTGAATGGACTGGTCCCCTGTACCGGGATAATGAATGGACTGGTACCCTTTACCCGATTAATGAATGGACTGGTCCCCTGTGCCCGATTAATAAATTGACTGGTCCGCTGTACCGGATTAATGAATGGACTGGTCCTTGTACCCGATTAATGAATGGACTGGTCCCTGTACCCGAGTCATAAATTGACTGGTCCCCTGTTCCTGATTAATGAATGGACTGGTCTGCTGTACCGGATTAATGAATGGATTGGTTGCTGTACCCAATTAATAATTTGACTGGTCCCCTGTATCTGATTAATGAATGGACTGTTCCTCTGTACCTGATTAATGAATGGACTGGTCCCTGTACCCGATTAATGAATAGACTGGTCCCTGTACCCAACTAATGAATGGACTGTTCCCTGTACATGATGAATGAATTGACTGGTCCCTGTATCCGATTAATGAATGAACTGGTCCCTGTACACGGTTAATGAATGGACTGGTCCCATGTACCTAATTAATGAATGGACTCGTCCCTTGTCCCCAATTAAGGAATGGACTGTTCCCTGTACCGATCAATAAATGGTTTGGTCCCCTGTACCCGATTAATGAAAGGACTGAACCCCTGTACCCAATTAATGAATAGACTGGTCCCTGTCGCTGATTAATGAATTGGCTGGTCCACTGTACCCGGTTAATAAATGGACTGGTCCCTGTAACCAATCAATAAATGGATTGGTCCCCTGTACCCGATTAATGAATGGACTGAACCCCTGTGCCTGATTAATGAATGGGTTGGTCCCTGTACCGGATTCATGAATGGACTGTTCCCTGTACACGGTTAATGAATGGACTAGTCCCTGTACATGGTTAATGAAGGGACTGGTCCCTGTAGCCGGTTAATGAATGGACTTATCCTTTACACCTGATTAATGAATGGACTGGTCCCATCTCCCCAATTAATGAATGGACTGGTACCTGTACCCAATTAATGAATGGACTGAACCCCTGTACCCGATTAATGAATGGACTTGTCTCCTTATCCTCATTAGTGAATGGACTGTTCTCCTGCACCAGATTAATGAATGGGCTAGTCCACTGTACCCGATTAATCAATGGACTGGTCCCTGTACACGGTTAATGAATGGACTGGTCCCCCGTACCTGATTAATGAATGGACTGGTCGTTGTACCCGATCAATTAATGCGCTGATCCCTGTACCTGATTAATGAATGGACTAGTCCCTGCAGCCGATCAATAAATGGATCGGTCCTAGTACCCGGTTAATGAATGGACAGGTCCCTGTTCACGGCTAATGAATGGAATGGTCCCTGTACATGGTTAATGAATGGACTGGTCCCTATACCCGATTCATCAATGGACTGCTCCCTGTACACGGTTAAGGAATGGAATGGTCCCCTGTAACTGATTAGTGAATAGACTGGTCCCTTGTCCGCAATTAAGGAATGGACTGTTCCCTGTACCCGATCAATAAATGGATTGGTCCCCTGTACCCGATTAATGAATGGACTGAACCAATGTGCCTGATTAATGAATGGGTTGGTCCCTGTACCGGATAAATGAATGGACAGGTCCCTGTTCACGGCTAATGAATGGAATGGTCCCTGTACATGGTTAATGAATGGACTGGTCCCTGTACCTGATCAATGAATAGACTGGTCCCTGTACATGGTTAATGAATGGACTGGTCCCTGTACCCGATTAATGAATGGAATGGTCCCTGTACCTGATTAATGAATGGACTGGTCCCTGTACCCGATTAAGGAATGGACTGTTTCCTGTACACGGATAAAGAATGGACTGGTCCCTGTACCCGATTAATGAATGGACTGGTCCCTGTACCCGATTAATGAATGGACTGCTCCCTTTTACCTGATGAATGAATGGACTGGTCCCCTGTGCCTGATTAATGAATCAACCGGTCGCTTTTACCTGATGAATGAATGGACTGGTCCCCTGTACCTGATTAATGAATGGACTGGTCGTTGTCACCGATCAATGAATGCGCTGGTCCCTGTACCTGATTAATGAATGGACTGGTCCCTGTACCCGATTAATGAATGGACTGATCCCTGTACCTGATTAATGAATGGACTGGTCGCTTTACCTGATTAATGAATGGACTGGTCCCCTGTACCTGATTAATGAATGGACTGGTCCCTGTACCAGTGTGAAGAATGGACTGGTCCTCTTGACGTGATTAATGAATGGACTGTTCTCCTGTACCAGATTAATGAATGGACTGGTCCACTGTACCCGATTAATCAATGGTCTGGTCCCCTTTACCTGATCAATAAATGGGTTGCTCCCCTGTACACCATTAATGAATGCGCTGGTCCGTGTACCTGATTAATGAATGGACTGGTCCCTGTACCCTTTCAATTAATGGACTGGTCACTGTACCTGATTAAAGAATGGACTTGTCCCTTGTAGCCGATTAATTGAATGGAATGGCCCGCTGAATCCGATTAATGAATGGACATTTCCCTGTACACGGTTAAGGAATGGAATGTTCCCCTGTACTGATTAATGAATGGACTGGTCCCTTGTCCCCAGTTAATGAATGGACCGGTCCCTCTACCCGATTAATGAATGGACTCGTCCCCTGGACCTGATTAATGAATGGTCTAGTCCCTTGTCCCCAATTAATGAATGCACTGGTCCCTGTAACAGATTAATCAAAAGACTGGTCCTCTTTATGTGATTAATGAATGGATTGTTCTCCTGTACCAGATTAATGAATGGACTGGTCCACTGTACCCGATTAATCAATGGACTGGTCCCTTGTCCACAATTAAGGAATGGCATGTTCCCTGTACCCGATCAATAAATGGATTGGTCCCCTGTACCCGATTAATGAAGGGACTGAACCCCTGTACCCGATTAATGAATGGACTGGTCCACTGTACCTGATTAATGAATGGACTGGTCCCTTTACCTGATTAATGAATGGACTGGTCCCCTGTACACCGTTAATTAATGGACTGGTCCCCTGTACCTGATTAATGAAAGGACTGGTCGTTGTACCCGATCAATGAATGCGCTGGTCCATGTACCTGATTAATGAATGGACTGGTCCCTGTACCCTATCAATTAATGGACTAGTCCCTGTACCTGATTAAAAAATGGACTTGTCCCTTGTACCCGATTAATTGAATGGAATGGTCCCTTGTCCCCAATTAATTAATGGACTGGTCCCTGCACCTGATTAATGAATGGACTGGTCCCTGTACCAGATTAATGAATGGACTGGTCTCCTGTACCTGATTAATCAATGGACTGGTCCCTTGTCCACAATTAATAATTGGACTGTTCCCTGTACCTGATTAATGAATTGGTTTGGTCCCTGTACCCGATTAATGAATATACCGGTCCCTGTACCGATTAATTAATGGACTGGTCCCCTGTACCTAATTAATGAATGGACCGGTCCCTCTACCCGATTAATGAATGGACTCGTTCCCTGTTCCTGATTAATGAATGGACTAGTCCCTTGTCCCCAATTAAAGAATGGACTGGTCCCTGCATCTGATTAATGAATGGACTGGTCCCTGTTCCAGATTAATGAATGAACTGGTCCACTGTACCAGATTAATGAATGGACTGGTCCCCTGTACCCGATCAATAAATGGATTGGTCCCCTGTACCCCATTAATGAATGGACTGGTCCCCTTTACCTGATTAATGAATGGACTGTTCTCCTGCACCAGATTAATGAATGGACTGGTCCACTGTGCCCGATTAATCAATGGACTGGTCCCTGTACACGGTTAAGGAATGGACTGGTCCCCTGTACCTGATTAATGAATGGACTGGTCCCTTGTCCCCAATTAAGGAATGGACTGTTCCCTATATCCGATCAATAAATGGATTGGTCCCGTGTACCCGATTAATGAAAGGACTGATCCCTGTACCCGATTAATTAATGGGCTGGTCCCCTGCACATGATTAATGAATGGTCTGCTCCCTGTACCTGATTAATGAATGGACTGTTCCCTGTACCCGATTAATTAATGGACTGGTCCCTGTACCCGATCAATAAATGGTTTGGTCCCCTGAACCCGACTAATGAATGGACTGGTCCCCTTTACCTGATTAATGAATGGACTGTTCTCCTGTACCAGATTAATGAATGGACTGGTCCACTGTACCCGCTTAATCAATGGACTGGACCCTTTACACGGTTAATGAATGGACTGGTCCCCTGTACCTGATTGATGAAAGGACTGGTCCCTTGTCCCCAATTAAGGAATGGACATTTCCCTGTACCCGATTAATGAATGGACTGGCCCCTGTACATGGTTATTGAATGGACTGGTCCCTGTACCTGATTAATGAATGGACTGGGCCCTGTACCTGATTAATTGAATGGAATGGCCCGCTGAATCCGATTAATGAATGGACTTTTCCCTGTACATGGTTAAGGAATGGAATGTTCCCCTGTACTGATTAATGAATGGACTGGTCCCTTGTCCCCAATTAATGAATGGACCGGTCCCTCTACCCGATTAATGAATGGACTCGTCCCCTGGACCTGATTAATGAATGGACTAGTCCCTTGTCCCCAATTAATGAATGCACTGGCCCCTGTACCACATTAATGAAAAGACTGGTCCTCTTTATGTGATTAATGAATGGATTGTTCTCCTGTACCAGATTAATGAATGGACTGGTCCACTGTACCCGATTAATCAATGGACTGGTCCCCTGTACCCGATCAATAAATGGATTGGTCCCCTGTACCCCATTAATGAATGGACTGGTCCCCTTTACCTGATTAATGAATGGACTGTTCTCCTGCACCAGATTAATGAATGGACTGGTCCACTGTACCCGATTCATCAATGGACTGGTCCCTGTACACGGTTAAGGAATGGAATGGTCCCCTGTGACTGATTAATGAATAGACTGGTCCCTTGTCCGCAATTAAGGAATGGACTGTTCCCTGTAGCCGATCAATAAATGGATTGGTCCCCTGTACCCGATTAATGAATGGACTGAACCCCTGTGCCTGATTAATGAATGGGTTGGTCCCTGTACCGGATTAATGAATGGACTGTTCCCTGTACACGGTTAATGAATGGACTAGTCCCTGTACATGGTTAATGAAGGGACTGGTCCCTGTAGCCGGTTAATGAATGGACTTATCCTTTACACCTGATTAATGAATGGACTGGTCCCATCTCCTAAATGAATGAATGGACTGGTACCTGTACCCAATTAATGAATGGACTGAACCCCTGTACCCGATTAATGAATGGACTTGTCCCCTTATCCTCATTATTGAATGGACTGTTCTCCTGCACCAGATTAATGAATGGGTTAGTCCACTGTACCCGATTAATCAATGGACTGGTCCCTGTACACGGTTAATGAATGGACTGGTCCCCCGTACCTGATTAATGAATGGACTGGTCGTTGTACCCGATCAATTAATGCGCTGATCCCTGTACCTGATTAATGAATGGACTAGTCCCTGCAGCCGATCAATAAATGGATCGGTCCTAGTACCCGGTTAATAAATGGACTGGTCCCTGTACATGGTTAATGAATAGACTTGTTCCTGTACCGGATTAATGAATGGACAGGTCCCTGTTCACGGCTAATGAATGGAATGGTCCCTGTACATGGTTAATGAATAGACTGGTCCCTGTACCTGATTAATGAATGGACTGGTCCCTGTACCCGATTCATCAATGGACTGGTCCCTGTACACGGTTAAGGAATGGAATGGTCCCCTGTAACTGATTAATGAATAGACTGGTCCCTTGTCCGCAATTAAGGAATGGACTGTTCCCTGTACCCGATCAATAAATGGATTGGTCCCCTGTACCCGATTAATGAATGGACTGAACCAATGTGCCTGATTAATGAATGGGTTGGTCCCTGTACCGGATTAATGAATGGACAGGTCCCTGTTCACGGCTAATGAATGGAATGGTCCCTGTACATGGTTGATGAATAGACTGGTCCCTGTACATGGTTAATGAATGGACTGGTCCCTGTACCCGATTAATGAATGGAATGGTCCCTGTACATGGTTAATGAATGGACTGGTCCCTGTACCTGATTAATGAATGGACTGGTCCCTGTACCCGATTAATGAATAGACTGGTGCCTGTACCCGATTAAGGAATGGACTGTTTCCTGTACACGGATAAAGAATGGACTGGTCCCTGTACCCGATTAATGAATGGACTGGTCCCTGTACCCGATTAATGAATGGACTGCTCCCTTTTACCTGATGAATGAATGGACTGGTCCCCTGTACCTGATTAATGAATCGACCGGTCGCTTTTACCTGAAGAATGAATGGACTGGTCCCCTGTACCTGATTAATGAATGGACTGGTCGTTGTCCCCGATCAATGAATGCGCTGGTCCCTGTACCTGATTAATGAATGGACTGGTCCCTGTACCCGATTAATGAATGGACTGATCCCTGTACCTGATTAATGAATGGACTGGTCGCTTTACCTGATTAATGAATGGACTGGTCCCCTGTACCTGATTAATGAATGGACTGGTCCCTGTACCAGTGTGATGAATGGACTGGTCCTCTTTACGTGATTAATGAATGGACTGTTCTCCTGTACCAGATTAATGGATGGACTGGTCCACTGTACCCGATTAATCAATGGACTGGTCCCCTTTACCTGATCAATAAATGGATTGCTCCCCTGTACACCATTAATGAATGCGCTGGTCCGTGTACCTGATTAATGAATGGACTGGTCCCTGTACCCTTTCAATTAATGGACTGGTCACTGTACCTGATTAAAGAATGGACTTGTCCCTTGTACCCGATTAATTGAATGGAATGGCCCGCTGAATCCGATTAATGAATGGACATTTCCCCGTACACGGCTAAGGAGTGGAATGTTCCCCTGTACTGATTAATGAATGGACTGGTCCCTTGTCCCCAATTAATGAATGGACCGGTCCCTCTACCCGATTAATGAATGGACTCGTCCCCTGGACCTGATTAATGAATGGTCTAGTCCCTTGTCCCCAATTAATGAATGCACTGGTCCCTGTACCAGATTAATGAAAAGACTGGTCCTCTTTATGTGATTAATGAATGGATTGTTCTCCTGTACCAGATTAATGAATGGACTGGTCCACTGTACCCGATTAATCAATGGACTGGTCCCTTCTCCACAATTAAGGAATGGCATGTTCCCTGTACCCGATCAATAAATGGATTGGTCCCCTGTACCCGATTAATGAAGGGACTGAACCCCTGTACCCGATTAATGAATGGACTGGTCCCCTGTACCTGATTAATGAATGGACTGGTCCCTTTACCTGATTAATGAATGGACTGGTCCCCTGTACACCGTTAATTAATGGACTGGTCCCCTGTACCTGATTAATGAAAGGACTGGTCGTTGTACCCGATCAATGAATGCGCTGGTCCATGTACCTGATTAATGAATGGACTGGTCCCTGTACCCTATCAATTAATGGACTGGTCCCTGTATCTGATTAAAAAATGGACTTGTCCCTTGTACCCGATTAATTGAATGGAATGGTCCCTTGTCCCCAATTAATTAATGGACTGGTCCCTGCACCTGATTAATGAATGGACTGGTCCCTGTACCAGATTAATGAATGGACTGGCCTCCTGTACCTGATTAATCAATGGACTGGTCCCTTGTCCCCAATTAATAATTGGACTATTCCCTGTACCTGATTAATGAATTGGTTTGGTCCCTGTACCCGATTAATGAATATACCGGTCCCTGTACCGATTAATGAATGGACTGGTCCCGTGTACCTAATTAATGAATGGACCGGTCCCTCTACCCGATTCATGAATGGACTCGTTCCCTGTTCCTGATTAATGAATGGACTAGTCCCTTGTCCCCAATTAAAGAATGGACTGGTCCCTGCATCTGATTAATGAATGGACTGGTCCCTGTTCCAGATTAATGAATGAACTGGTCCACTGTACCAGATTAATGAATGGACTGGTCCCCTGTACCCGATCAATAAATGGATTGGTCCCCTGTACCCCATTAATGAATGGACTGGTCCCCTTTACCTGATTAATGAATGGACTGTTCTCCTGCACCAGATTAATGAATGGACTGGTCCACTGTGCCCGATTAATCAATGGACTGGTCCCTGTACACGGTTAAGGAATGGACTGGTCCCCTGTACCTAATTAATGAATGGACTGGTCCCTTGTCCCCAATTAAGGAATGGACTGTTCCCTATATCCGATCAATAAATGGATTGGTCCCGTGTACCCGATTAATGAATGGACTGAACCACTGTACCGATTAATGAATGGACCGGTCCCTGTACCTGATTAATGAATGGACTGTTCCCTGTACCCGATTAATTAATGGACTGGTCCCTTGTCCCCAATTAAGGAATGGACAGTTCCCTGTACCCGATTAATGAATGGACTGGCCCCTGTACCCGATTAATGAATGGACTGATCCATGTACCCAATTAATGAATGGACCGGTCCCTTTTACCTGATTAATGAATCAACTGGTCCCCTGTACCAGATTAATGAAAGGACTGATCCCTGTACCCGATTAATTAATGGGCTGGTCCCCTGCACATGATTAATGAATGGTCTGCTCCCTGTACCTGATTAATGAATGGACTGGTCCCTGTACCCGATTAATGAATGGACTGATCCCTGTACCAGATTAATGAATGGACTGGTCCTCTGTACCCGATTAATGAATGGACTGGTCCCCTGTACCAGATTAATGAATTGACTGATCCCCTGTACCCGGTTAATGAATGGACTGGTCCCCTATATGTGATTATTGAATGGACTGATCCCTGTACCCGATTAATGAATCGACTGATCCCCTGTACCCGGTTAATGAATGGACTGGTCTCCTATACGTGATTATTGAATGGACTGATCCCTGTACCCGAATAATGAATAGACTGGTACCTGTACCTGATTAATGAATGGACTGATCACTGTACCCGATTAATGAATGGACTGGTCCCTGTAACCGATTAATGTATGGACTGGTCCCTGTACACGGTTAAGGAATGGACTGGTCCCTGTACCCAATTAATGAATGGACTGTTTCCTGTACAAATCAAAAAATGGATTGGTCCCCTGTACCCGATTAATGAATGGACTGAACCCCTGTACCCAATTAATGAATGGACTGGTCCCTGTAGCTGATTAATGAATGGACTGGCCCACTGTACCCGATTAATGAATGGACTGGTCCCCTTTACCTGATTAATAAATGGAATGTTCCCTTGTCCCCAATTAAGTAATGGACTGTTCCCTCTACCCGATTAATGAATGGACTGGTCCCTGTACATGGTTAATGAATGGACTGGTCCCTGTACCCAATTAATGAATGGACTGGTCCTAGTCTCCGATTAATTATTGGACTGGTCCCCTGTATCCGATTAATGAATGGACTGGTCCCCTTTACCTGATTAAGTTTTGGACTGATCCCTGTACCCGATTAATGAATCGACTGATCCCTGTAACCGACTAATGAATAGACTGGTCCCTGTACCCAACTAATGAAGAGACTGTTCCCTGTACACGATGAATGAATGGACTGGTCCCTGTACCCGATTAATGAATGGACCGGTCCCTTTTACCTGATTAATGAATGGACTGTTCCCTGTACCCGATTAATTAATGTACTGGTCCCCTGTACCTGATTAATGAATGGTCTAATCCTTTTACCTGATTAATGAATGGACTGATCCCTGTACCTGATTAATGAATGGACTGGTCACTTTACCTGATTAATGAATGGACTGGTCCACTCTACCGGATTAATGAATGGACTGGTCCCTGTACCCGATTAATGAATGGACTGGTCCCTCTTCCCAATTAATGAATGGACTGGTCGCTGAACCTTATTAATGAATTGATTGGTCCCCTGCACCTGATTAATGATTGAATGGACTGGTCCCCTGTACCGGGATAATGAATGGACTGGTACCCTTTACCCGATTAATGAATGGACTGGTCCCCTGTGCCCGATTAATAAATTGACTGGTCCGCTGTACCGGATTAATGAATGGACTGGTCCTTGTACCCGATTAATGAATGGACTGGTCCCTGTACCCGAGTCATAAATTGACTGGTCCCCTGTTCCTGATTAATGAATGGACTGTTCCTCTGTACCTGATTAATGAATGGACTGGTCCCTGTACCCGATTAATGAATAGACTGGTCCCTGTACCCAACTAATGAATGGACTGTTCCCTGTACATGATGAATGAATTGACTGGTCCCTGTATCCGATTAATGAATGAACTGGTCCCTGTACACGGTTAATGAATGGACTGGTCCCATGTACCTAATTAATGAATGGACTCGTCCCTTGTCCCCAATTAAGGAATGGACTGTTCCCTGTACCGATCAATAAATGGTTTGGTCCCCTGTACCCGATTAATGAAAGGACTGAACCCCTGTACCCAATTAATGAATAGACTGGTCCCTGTCGCTGATTAATGAATTGGCTGGTCCACTGTACCCGGTTAATAAATGGACTGGTCCCTGTAACCAATCAATAAATGGATTGGTCCCCTGTACCCGATTAATGAATGGACTGAACCCCTGTGCCTGATTAATGAATGGGTTGGTCCCTGTACCGGATTCATGAATGGACTGTTCCCTGTACACGGTTAATGAATGGACTAGTCCCTGTACATGGTTAATGAAGGGACTGGTCCCTGTAGCCGGTTAATGAATGGACTTATCCTTTACACCTGATTAATGAATGGACTGGTCCCATCTCCCCAATTAATGAATGGACTGGTACCTGTACCCAATTAATGAATGGACTGAACCCCTGTACCCGATTAATGAATGGACTTGTCTCCTTATCCTCATTAGTGAATGGACTGTTCTCCTGCACCAGATTAATGAATGGGCTAGTCCACTGTACCCGATTAATCAATGGACTGGTCCCTGTACACGGTTAATGAATGGACTGGTCCCCCGTACCTGATTAATGAATGGACTGGTCGTTGTACCCGATCAATTAATGCGCTGATCCCTGTACCTGATTAATGAATGGACTAGTCCCTGCAGCCGATCAATAAATGGATCGGTCCTAGTACCCGGTTAATGAATGGACAGGTCCCTGTTCACGGCTAATGAATGGAATGGTCCCTGTACATGGTTAATGAATGGACTGGTCCCTGTACCCGATTCATCAATGGACTGCTCCCTGTACACGGTTAAGGAATGGAATGGTCCCCTGTAACTGATTAGTGAATAGACTGGTCCCTTGTCCGCAATTAAGGAATGGACTGTTCCCTGTACCCGATCAATAAATGGATTGGTCCCCTGTACCCGATTAATGAATGGACTGAACCAATGTGCCTGATTAATGAATGGGTTGGTCCCTGTACCGGATAAATGAATGGACAGGTCCCTGTTCACGGCTAATGAATGGAATGGTCCCTGTACATGGTTAATGAATGGACTGGTCCCTGTACCTGATCAATGAATAGACTGGTCCCTGTACATGGTTAATGAATGGACTGGTCCCTGTACCCGATTAATGAATGGAATGGTCCCTGTACCTGATTAATGAATGGACTGGTCCCTGTACCCGATTAAGGAATGGACTGTTTCCTGTACACGGATAAAGAATGGACTGGTCCCTGTACCCGATTAATGAATGGACTGGTCCCTGTACCCGATTAATGAATGGACTGCTCCCTTTTACCTGATGAATGAATGGACTGGTCCCCTGTGCCTGATTAATGAATCAACCGGTCGCTTTTACCTGATGAATGAATGGACTGGTCCCCTGTACCTGATTAATGAATGGACTGGTCGTTGTCACCGATCAATGAATGCGCTGGTCCCTGTACCTGATTAATGAATGGACTGGTCCCTGTACCCGATTAATGAATGGACTGATCCCTGTACCTGATTAATGAATGGACTGGTCGCTTTACCTGATTAATGAATGGACTGGTCCCCTGTACCTGATTAATGAATGGACTGGTCCCTGTACCAGTGTGAAGAATGGACTGGTCCTCTTGACGTGATTAATGAATGGACTGTTCTCCTGTACCAGATTAATGAATGGACTGGTCCACTGTACCCGATTAATCAATGGTCTGGTCCCCTTTACCTGATCAATAAATGGGTTGCTCCCCTGTACACCATTAATGAATGCGCTGGTCCGTGTACCTGATTAATGAATGGACTGGTCCCTGTACCCTTTCAATTAATGGACTGGTCACTGTACCTGATTAAAGAATGGACTTGTCCCTTGTAGCCGATTAATTGAATGGAATGGCCCGCTGAATCCGATTAATGAATGGACATTTCCCTGTACACGGTTAAGGAATGGAATGTTCCCCTGTACTGATTAATGAATGGACTGGTCCCTTGTCCCCAGTTAATGAATGGACCGGTCCCTCTACCCGATTAATGAATGGACTCGTCCCCTGGACCTGATTAATGAATGGTCTAGTCCCTTGTCCCCAATTAATGAATGCACTGGTCCCTGTAACAGATTAATCAAAAGACTGGTCCTCTTTATGTGATTAATGAATGGATTGTTCTCCTGTACCAGATTAATGAATGGACTGGTCCACTGTACCCGATTAATCAATGGACTGGTCCCTTGTCCACAATTAAGGAATGGCATGTTCCCTGTACCCGATCAATAAATGGATTGGTCCCCTGTACCCGATTAATGAAGGGACTGAACCCCTGTACCCGATTAATGAATGGACTGGTCCACTGTACCTGATTAATGAATGGACTGGTCCCTTTACCTGATTAATGAATGGACTGGTCCCCTGTACACCGTTAATTAATGGACTGGTCCCCTGTACCTGATTAATGAAAGGACTGGTCGTTGTACCCGATCAATGAATGCGCTGGTCCATGTACCTGATTAATGAATGGACTGGTCCCTGTACCCTATCAATTAATGGACTAGTCCCTGTACCTGATTAAAAAATGGACTTGTCCCTTGTACCCGATTAATTGAATGGAATGGTCCCTTGTCCCCAATTAATTAATGGACTGGTCCCTGCACCTGATTAATGAATGGACTGGTCCCTGTACCAGATTAATGAATGGACTGGTCTCCTGTACCTGATTAATCAATGGACTGGTCCCTTGTCCACAATTAATAATTGGACTGTTCCCTGTACCTGATTAATGAATTGGTTTGGTCCCTGTACCCGATTAATGAATATACCGGTCCCTGTACCGATTAATTAATGGACTGGTCCCCTGTACCTAATTAATGAATGGACCGGTCCCTCTACCCGATTAATGAATGGACTCGTTCCCTGTTCCTGATTAATGAATGGACTAGTCCCTTGTCCCCAATTAAAGAATGGACTGGTCCCTGCATCTGATTAATGAATGGACTGGTCCCTGTTCCAGATTAATGAATGAACTGGTCCACTGTACCAGATTAATGAATGGACTGGTCCCCTGTACCCGATCAATAAATGGATTGGTCCCCTGTACCCCATTAATGAATGGACTGGTCCCCTTTACCTGATTAATGAATGGACTGTTCTCCTGCACCAGATTAATGAATGGACTGGTCCACTGTGCCCGATTAATCAATGGACTGGTCCCTGTACACGGTTAAGGAATGGACTGGTCCCCTGTACCTGATTAATGAATGGACTGGTCCCTTGTCCCCAATTAAGGAATGGACTGTTCCCTATATCCGATCAATAAATGGATTGGTCCCGTGTACCCGATTAATGAAAGGACTGATCCCTGTACCCGATTAATTAATGGGCTGGTCCCCTGCACATGATTAATGAATGGTCTGCTCCCTGTACCTGATTAATGAATGGACTGTTCCCTGTACCCGATTAATTAATGGACTGGTCCCTGTACCCGATCAATAAATGGTTTGGTCCCCTGAACCCGACTAATGAATGGACTGGTCCCCTTTACCTGATTAATGAATGGACTGTTCTCCTGTACCAGATTAATGAATGGACTGGTCCACTGTACCCGCTTAATCAATGGACTGGACCCTTTACACGGTTAATGAATGGACTGGTCCCCTGTACCTGATTGATGAAAGGACTGGTCCCTTGTCCCCAATTAAGGAATGGACATTTCCCTGTACCCGATTAATGAATGGACTGGCCCCTGTACCCGATTAATGAATGGACTGATCCCTGTACCCAATTAATGAATGGACCGGTCCCTTTTACCTGATTAATGAATCAACTGGTCCCCTGTACCAGATTAATGAAAGGACTGATCCCTGTACCCGATTAATTAATGGGCTGGTCCCCTGCACATGATTAATGAATGGTCTGCTCCCTGTACCTGATTAATGAATGGACTGGTCCCTGTACCCGATTAATGAATGGACTGATCCCTGTACCAGATTAATGAATGGACTGGTCCTCTGTACCCGATTAATGAATGGACTGGTCCCCTGTACCAGATTAATGAATTGGCTGATCCCCTGTACCCGGTTAATGAATGGACTGGTCCCCTATATGTGATTATTGAATGGACTGATCCCTGTACCCGACTAATGAATCGACTGATCCCCTGTACCCGGTTAATGAATGGACTGATCTCCTATACGTGATTATTGAATGGACTGATCCCTGTACCCGAATAATGAATAGACTGGTACCTGTACCCGATTAATGAATGGACTGGTCCCTGTAACCGATTAATGTATGGACTGGTCCCTGTACACGGTTAAGGAATGGACTGGTCCCTTGTCCCCACTTAATGAATGGACTGTTTCCTGTACAAATCAAAAAATGGATTGGTCCCCTGTACCTGATTAATGAATGGACTGAACCCCTGTACCCAATTAATGAATGGACTGGTCCCTGTAGCTGATTAATGAATGGACTGGCCCACTGTACCCGATTAATGAATGGACTGGTCCCCTTTACCTGATTAATAAATGGAATGTTCCCTTGTCCCCAATTAAGTAATGGACTGTTCCCTCTACCCGATTAATGAATGGACTGGTCCCTGTACATGGTTAATGAATGGACTGGTCCCTGTACCCAATTAATGAATGGACTGGTCCTAGTCTCCGATTAATTATTGGACTGGTCCCCTGTATCCGATTAATGAATGGACTGGTCCCCTTTACCTGATTAAGTTTTGGACTGATCCCTGTACCCGATTAATGAATCGACTGATCCCTGTAACCGATTAATGAATAGACTGGTCCCTGTACCCAACTAATGAAGAGACTGTTCCCTGTACACGATGAATGAATGGACTGGTCCCTGTACCCGATTAATGAATGGACTGGTCCCTGTACCCGATTAATGAATGGACTGGTCCCTTTTACCTGATTAATGAATGGACTGTTCCCTGTACGCGATTAATGAATGGACTGGTCCCTGTACCCGATTAATGAATGGACCGGTCCCTTTTACCTGATTAATGAATGGACTGGTCCCTGTACCCGATTAATGAATGGGCTGGTCCCTGTACCCGATTAATGAATGGACCGGTCCCTTTTACCTGATTAATGAATGGACTGTTCCCTGTACCCGATTAATTAATGTACTGGTCCCCTGGACCTGATTAATGAATGGTCTAATCCTTCTACCTGATTAATGAATGGACTGATCCCTGTACCTGATTAATGAATGGACTGGTCACTTTACCTGATTAATGAATGGACTGGTCCCCTGTAACTGATTAATGAATGGACTGGTCCCCTGTACCCGATTAATGAATGAACTGCTCCACTATACCCGATTAATGATTGAACACGTCCCCTGCACCTGATTAATGAATGGACTGGTCCACTCTACCGGATTAATGAATGGACATTTCCCTGTACACGGTTAAGGAATGGAATGTTCCCCTGTACTGATTAATGAATGGACTGGTCCCTTGTCCCCAGTTAATGAATGGACCGGTCCCTCTACCCGATTAATGAATGGACTCGTCCCCTGGACCTGATTAATGAATGGTCTAGTCCCTTGTCCCCAATTAATGAATGCACTGGTCCCTGTAACAGATTAATCAAAAGACTGGTCCTCTTTATGTGATTAATGAATGGATTGTTCTCCTGTACCAGATTAATGAATGGACTGGTCCACTGTACCCGATTAATCAATGGACTGGTCCCTTGTCCACAATTAAGGAATGGCATGTTCCCTGTACCCGATCAATAAATGGATTGGTCCCCTGTACCCGATTAATGAAGGGACTGAACCCCTGTACCCGATTAATGAATGGACTGGTCCACTGTACCTGATTAATGAATGGACTGGTCCCTTTACCTGATTAATGAATGGACTGGTCCCCTGTACACCGTTAATTAATGGACTGGTCCCCTGTACCTGATTAATGAAAGGACTGGTCGTTGTACCCGATCAATGAATGCGCTGGTCCATGTACCTGATTAATGAATGGACTGGTCCCTGTACCCTATCAATTAATGGACTAGTCCCTGTACCTGATTAAAAAATGGACTTGTCCCTTGTACCCGATTAATTGAATGGAATGGTCCCTTGTCCCCAATTAATTAATGGACTGGTCCCTGCACCTGATTAATGAATGGACTGGTCCCTGTACCAGATTAATGAATGGACTGGTCTCCTGTACCTGATTAATCAATGGACTGGTCCCTTGTCCACAATTAATAATTGGACTGTTCCCTGTACCTGATTAATGAATTGGTTTGGTCCCTGTACCCGATTAATGAATATACCGGTCCCTGTACCGATTAATTAATGGACTGGTCCCCTGTACCTAATTAATGAATGGACCGGTCCCTCTACCCGATTAATGAATGGACTCGTTCCCTGTTCCTGATTAATGAATGGACTAGTCCCTTGTCCCCAATTAAAGAATGGACTGGTCCCTGCATCTGATTAATGAATGGACTGGTCCCTGTTCCAGATTAATGAATGAACTGGTCCACTGTACCAGATTAATGAATGGACTGGTCCCCTGTACCCGATCAATAAATGGATTGGTCCCCTGTACCCCATTAATGAATGGACTGGTCCCCTTTACCTGATTAATGAATGGACTGTTCTCCTGCACCAGATTAATGAATGGACTGGTCCACTGTGCCCGATTAATCAATGGACTGGTCCCTGTACACGGTTAAGGAATGGACTGGTCCCCTGTACCTGATTAATGAATGGACTGGTCCCTTGTCCCCAATTAAGGAATGGACTGTTCCCTATATCCGATCAATAAATGGATTGGTCCCGTGTACCCGATTAATGAAAGGACTGATCCCTGTACCCGATTAATTAATGGGCTGGTCCCCTGCACATGATTAATGAATGGTCTGCTCCCTGTACCTGATTAATGAATGGACTGTTCCCTGTACCCGATTAATTAATGGACTGGTCCCTGTACCCGATCAATAAATGGTTTGGTCCCCTGAACCCGACTAATGAATGGACTGGTCCCCTTTACCTGATTAATGAATGGACTGTTCTCCTGTACCAGATTAATGAATGGACTGGTCCACTGTACCCGCTTAATCAATGGACTGGACCCTTTACACGGTTAATGAATGGACTGGTCCCCTGTACCTGATTGATGAAAGGACTGGTCCCTTGTCCCCAATTAAGGAATGGACATTTCCCTGTACCCGATTAATGAATGGACTGGCCCCTGTACCCGATTAATGAATGGACTGATCCCTGTACCCAATTAATGAATGGACCGGTCCCTTTTACCTGATTAATGAATCAACTGGTCCCCTGTACCAGATTAATGAAAGGACTGATCCCTGTACCCGATTAATTAATGGGCTGGTCCCCTGCACATGATTAATGAATGGTCTGCTCCCTGTACCTGATTAATGAATGGACTGGTCCCTGTACCCGATTAATGAATGGACTGATCCCTGTACCAGATTAATGAATGGACTGGTCCTCTGTACCCGATTAATGAATGGACTGGTCCCCTGTACCAGATTAATGAATTGGCTGATCCCCTGTACCCGGTTAATGAATGGACTGGTCCCCTATATGTGATTATTGAATGGACTGATCCCTGTACCCGACTAATGAATCGACTGATCCCCTGTACCCGGTTAATGAATGGACTGATCTCCTATACGTGATTATTGAATGGACTGATCCCTGTACCCGAATAATGAATAGACTGGTACCTGTACCCGATTAATGAATGGACTGGTCCCTGTAACCGATTAATGTATGGACTGGTCCCTGTACACGGTTAAGGAATGGACTGGTCCCTTGTCCCCACTTAATGAATGGACTGTTTCCTGTACAAATCAAAAAATGGATTGGTCCCCTGTACCTGATTAATGAATGGACTGAACCCCTGTACCCAATTAATGAATGGACTGGTCCCTGTAGCTGATTAATGAATGGACTGGCCCACTGTACCCGATTAATGAATGGACTGGTCCCCTTTACCTGATTAATAAATGGAATGTTCCCTTGTCCCCAATTAAGTAATGGACTGTTCCCTCTACCCGATTAATGAATGGACTGGTCCCTGTACATGGTTAATGAATGGACTGGTCCCTGTACCCAATTAATGAATGGACTGGTCCTAGTCTCCGATTAATTATTGGACTGGTCCCCTGTATCCGATTAATGAATGGACTGGTCCCCTTTACCTGATTAAGTTTTGGACTGATCCCTGTACCCGATTAATGAATCGACTGATCCCTGTAACCGATTAATGAATAGACTGGTCCCTGTACCCAACTAATGAAGAGACTGTTCCCTGTACACGATGAATGAATGGACTGGTCCCTGTACCCGATTAATGAATGGACTGGTCCCTGTACCCGATTAATGAATGGACTGGTCCCTTTTACCTGATTAATGAATGGACTGTTCCCTGTACGCGATTAATGAATGGACTGGTCCCTGTACCCGATTAATGAATGGACCGGTCCCTTTTACCTGATTAATGAATGGACTGGTCCCTGTACCCGATTAATGAATGGGCTGGTCCCTGTACCCGATTAATGAATGGACCGGTCCCTTTTACCTGATTAATGAATGGACTGTTCCCCTGTAACTGATTAATGAATGGACTGGTCCCCTGTACCCGATTAATGAATGAACTGCTCCACTATACCCGATTAATGATTGAACACGTCCCCTGCACCTGATTAATGAATGGACTGGTCCACTCTACCGGATTAATGAATGGACTGGTCCCTGTACCCGATTAATGAATGGACTGGTCCCTCTTCCCAATTAATGAATGGACTGGTCGCTGAACCTTATTAATGAATTGATTGGTCCCCTGCACCTGATTAATGATTGAATGGACTGGTCCCCTGTACCGGGATAATGAATGGACTGGTACCCTTTACCCGATTAATGAATGGACTGGTCCCCTGTGCCCGATTAATAAATTGACTGGTCCGCTGTACCGGATTAATGAATGGACTGGTCCTTGTACCCGATTAATGAATGGACTGGTCCCTGTACCCGAGTCATAAATTGACTGGTCCCCTGTTCCTGATTAATGAATGGACTGGTCTGCTGTACCGGATTAATGAATGGACTGGTTGCTGTACCCAATTAATAATTTGACTGGTCCCCTGTATCTGATTAATGAATGGACTGTTCCTCTGTACCTGATTAATGAATGGACTGGTCCCTGCACCCGATTAATGAATAGACTGGTCCCTGTACCCAACTAATGAATGGACTGTTCCCTGTACATGATGAATGAATTGACTGGTCCCTGTATCCGATTAATGAATGAACTGGTCCCTGTACACGGTTAAGGAATGGACTGGTCCCATGTACCTAATTAATGAATGGACTCGTCCCTTGTCCCCAATTAAATAATGGACTGTTCCCTGTACCGATCAATAAATGGTTTGGTCCCCTGTACCCGATTAATGAATGGACTGAACCCCTGTACCCGATTAATGAATAGACTGGTCCCTGTAGCTGATTAATGAATGGGCTGGTCCACTGTACCCGGTTAATAAATGGACTGGTCCCTGTAACCAATCAATAAATGGATTGGTCCCCTGTACCCGATTAATGAATGGACTGGTCCCCTTTACCTGATTAATAAATGGAATGTTCTCCTGTACCAGATTAATGAATGGGCTGGTCCACTGTACCCGATTAATCAATGGACTGGTCCCTGTACACTGTTAATGAATGGACTGGTCCCCTGTATCTGTTTAATGAATGGACTGGTCCCTTGTACCCAATTAAGGAATGGACTGTTCCCTGTACCCGATTAATGAATGGACCTGTCCCTTTTACCTGATTAATGAATGGACTGGTCCCCTGTACATGATTTATGAAATGACTGTTCCCTGTACCCTATCAATGAATGGACTGGTCCCCTGTACCTGATTAATGAATAGACTGGTCCCCTGTTCCCGATTAATGAATGGACTGGTCCCTGTATCTGATTAACGAAAGGACTGAATCCCTGTACCCAAATAATGAATGGACTGGTCCCTGTACCCGATTAATTAATGGACTGGTCCCTGAACCTAAATAATGAATGGATTTGTCCTAGTACCCGGTGAATGACTGGACTGGTCCCTGTACACGGTTAATGGATGGGCTGGTCCATGTACCAGATTAGTGAATGGACTCGTCCCCTTTATGTGATTGACGAATGGACTGTTCTCCTGTACCCGATTAATGAATGGTCAGGTCCACTGTACCCGATTAATCAATGGACTAGTCCCTGTACCTGATCAATAAATGGATTGGTCCTAGTAACTGGTTAATGAATGGACTGGTCCCTGTACACGGTTAATGAATGGACTGGTCCTTTATACCTGATTAATGAATAACCGGTCCCTTCTAACCAATTAATGAATGGATTGGTGTCTGTACCCAATTAATGAATGGACTGGTCCCTGTACCGATTAATGAATGGACTGTTCCCTGTACCCAATTAATTAATGGACTGGTCCCCTGTACCTAATTAATGAATGGACCGGTCCCTTTTACCTGATTAATGAATGTACTGGTCCCTTGTCCCCAATTAATGAATGGACTGATCCCTGTACCTGATTAATGAAACGGCTGGTCCCTGTACCCGAATAATGAATGGACTGGTCCCTGTATCGGATTAACAATGGGACTGGTCCCTCTGCTAGACTAATCACTGCACTGGTCCCCTGTACCTGATTAATGAATGGACTGGTCCCCTGTAACTGATTAATGAATGGACTGGTTCCTGTACCCGATCAATGAATGCACTGGCCCCTGTACCTGATTCATGAATGGACTGGTCCCTGTCTTCTTCTTCTTCTTAGGCAGTCCCTCGGGAACCAAGGATAACTTGCTTCCACATTAAAAATGAGTTAGCAGGTGGCTGATGAGTCCAATGCGAGACCTACAGTCTCTGTCACAGGTGGGGCAGACGATGGTTGAAGAGGCAGGTGGGTGGGTTGCTTGGGTTGACGTGCGTGTTGCGTTTGCAAAGATAATTCAGAGACCGTCAGTGAGTTCAGTTCATGCTGCTTTTAATATGGCTGCCACACACACACACTTCCAGGCACAAGCAATCGAATACCTATACACAATACAATGATCACAGCACTATCAAACTCCATGTGCTCAGGCCAAGGCAATCGAGTACCTATCACCAAATGTCAGACATAACATTTCCTCCCCCCTCACAGAATTTCAAACATGAAATGTAGTGACAAAGTCCTGTAGGTGGCCAGGGCGAGAACGTGTACGAACAGGCCGAGGTGTGGACTGGTGAGGAGCAGGCTGAGGCACAACATCTGCTTGAGGGTTGGCTGGCTGAGCCACATGTGCATCCCGCCACTCTAGGGGTAAGGCTTGGGGGTTAGGTCCGTATAATCCCGCATCAGGGGGTGCTGGCACCTTCCGAAGGCGGCTGGCATGCCACCGAGAGCCGTCAGTGAGGCAGAAAGTGGCTGGTCCAAGTTGGCGGCTGATTTGGAGAGGGGAGGACCAGAATGACGCCATCTTATTATTGCGGTGAGGCCTGCGGACTCTGACCCAATCGGAGACTGAGATGTTGGGCGCCTTGGCCCTCTTCGACTGGTCGAAGCGGAGTTTCATCTTCTTCTGCTGTCTAGCGACTGTGGCTTGAGCCGGTGGAGCAGGGCTCTGAGCTAGCGAGGGGCGGAGCCTGCCAAGGGGCAGCATGAGCTCATGGCCTAGCATGAGGGATGCGGGTGAGACCCCTGTAGTGGAATGCTGGGAGGCTCTGTAGTGCAGCAGTGTGTGGAGGAGGGCCTTGTCAAACGCACACGCCTGGGATAGGTGTGCTCTGAGGCCATTTTTCAGTGTCTGGTTAAAACGCTCCACCCCCCCATTTGACTCGGGGTGGTAGTACGCTGTGCGAATGTGACGGATGCCCTTGCTCTCAAGGTAAGAGGAGAGTTCCAAAGAGACCATTTGGGGGCCATTGTCTGTGGTGATGGCCTTTGGATGCCCCCAGCGGGAGAAGAGGGACTCAAGGATATCAATGATGACCCGAGAGGTGACGGAGCCCATGGCAGTGACCTCTGGCCATTTTGAGTGCAGGTCATAGGTCACCACTAGGAACCGTTGATGGTGGGGGACACCATGGATCTCCCTGCAGACGTCCAGCTGCAGGTGCTCCCAGGGCTGAGAGGGCCAGGCAAGGGGTTGCAGGGGTGGGGGAGCTTGGTGGCAAGTCTTGCCACTTACAAGGCAGGCTGCACAGTCCTTGACCAGGGCCTCAATTTCCCTGTCGATACCCGGCCACCACATTAGCTCTCGGCATCGTTGTTTGAGCTTCACTATGCCCAAGTGGCCCTCATGCGCCGTGGATAAAACACGGGCACAAAGGGCACTTGGGACCACAGTGCAGAGCCCACGTGCAACACAGGAGTCATTCCAGCAGGAGAGCTCCTCTTTAACTCTGGAGTAGGCAGACAGTTCCTCAGGCACCTTGCGAGGCCAGCCATCTCTGATGAAGGTGCACAGCTGGGAGAGGGCCGGATCCTGTTCAGAGGCCTCTTTGAGCTCCTGGAGAGAGACTGTGGTTTGGAGAGGCGTGTGCAGCATCTGGACGATATCCTGTTCCACTTGTTCAGACCCGACGAGTGGGGCTGGGGCAGAGACAGTGTGGGAGAGCAGATCTGCAACAACATTGTCACATCCTGGTGTGAACTGGAGACTGAAATTGTATTGGCGGAGGCGGTCAGACCAGCGGTGTAGACGCAGTGGTCTGTGGCCCGTGCCGGATGTCGACAGCAGGGCAGTGAGAGCCTGGTGATCGGTTCGCAGGGTAAAGGCACGACCATACGTGTACAGGTGCCACCGCTCACATGCCCAGATGCACGCCAGCGCCTCACGCTCGCCTACTGAGTACTTCTGTTCGGTGGGGCTAAGGGCTCGGAAGGCAAAGGCGATTGGTTTCTCCACTCCATTCTGTATCTGCGATAACACCGCCCCCACAGCTGCAGCGGATGCGTCGCAGGTGATGAGGGTGGGGCTGGCGACGTCAAAGTGAGCCAACACTGGAGGCGACGTGAGCTGCGATTTGAGGAGGCGAACAGTCAGGGCTCATCCTTTCGCAGGAGCTGGCGCAGTGGGGCTGTGGTGGCTGAGTACTGGGGAAAAAACTTCAGGTAGTACCCAGTCATGCCAAGGAAGGAGGCAACCTGTGCTGCAGAGCTGGGTTCTGGGATGCTGTGAATGGCAGCCACGTTTGACTGGAGTGGGGATATACCATCAGCCGACAACCGAAACCCCACAAATTCGATCTCTGAAACAGCAAAGACACACTTTTCGCCATTCAGTGTGAGCTTGTGTTTTGCTAGAGCTGTGAAAACTCTGTGAAGGCGTTCGTCATGAGTGGAGGTCGAGGGCCCATGCACGACGATGTCATCCAGGTAGATGGCCACCCCAGGAATGCGTGCGAGCACAGAGGCCATCACCTTTTGGAAGCAGCTGGGTGCAGAGCTAAGTCCAAATGGCATCCTGGTGTACCGAAAGACGGCAGCATGTGTCACAAAAGCAGTGAGGTCCCTGCTGCTGGGATGGAGGGGAACCTGTAGATAGCCCTGTCGAAGGTCCAGTTTCGAGAACAGGATGGAACCATAGAACTGCGCTGTGAGTTCCTCTGACGTGGGCAGTGGATACTTGTCAGGGATTACGGCCTTATTCACTGCTCGAAGATCGACACAGACGCATAGACCACCTGACTTTTTCGTTGCGACCACCAGGTTGGAGACCCATGGGGAGGCATCAACTGGTTCGATGATGCCGGCTTCCAGTAGCTGCTTTAGTTCAGCTGTGACCCCGTCACGGAGAGCAAGCGGGATGCGGCGCAGTGGCTGAATGACAGGGGCAACGGTAGAGTCAACCATGGGCTGGTGGGTGAAGGCAGTCAGGCAGCCCAGACCCTCGAAGAGTGCTGGCCATGTTTGGCGCCACGGTGAGGCGACGTGCAGAATCGCAGACCCGCCGGTGTCCAAGAGAGAAAAACCCAGGTCAGTGAAAAGATCCAGTCCCATCAGGTTAGCTCCTTGGCGTGTCACATGAAAACAAAAATTTGGCAAAACTTTTGTTCCATAGCGTACTGTGAGGTTGACTGAGCCCACTAGTCCAATTTTCGAATTACCATACCCGCAAAGGGTAGTGGAGGGTGCAGAGAGTGGCAGGGAGCTGAAAAAGCGTTTGAATGTGTCCACATTCAGCAGTGAGACGCTGGCACCGGTATCCAACAACAGCGGGATGCACACATCATTCAGGTTAATTGTGCATGATTTGAAAGCCACTACTGGCCCAGAGCTCACGTTGTGAATTATAGTGCTTGAGGACTGAGAGTGTTCATTTGTAGCAACCGAGGAAGAGCGGCAGACATTGGCAAAGTGATTTTGTTTTCCACAATTGCGACAGGCTTGGCCGCGGGCGGGGCAATTCTGCGCTCTGGTAGCATGTGAACGAGATCCGCAGTTTCCACACTGTTGCCGCGGTAGCGCGCGTTGCTGCCGTCGCGCAAGCATTACCGTGTCAGAGCTGTCGGGGCCGAGGGCGCTGTCACTGGGTGTGTGTGCTAGTTTCGCTGCACATTCGGCTGCAGACTCCACTTGAAAGGCAATGTTGACTGCCTGTGACAACGACAGATCGTCGGACTCGAGTAACAGTCTTTCACGCACTCTCACGTTGTTTGTGTGCTCTATTAGTTGATCACGCACCATCTCATCTTGTAATGCACCAAACTTGCACGAGCTAGCTAACCCCCTCAAATTAGCCACGTATTGATGCACTGACTCGCCGAGGAGTTGGTGACGCTGTCTAAAAATGAATCGCCGCAGGAGGGCACTTTGTGGGGCAGAGAAGTGTGTGCTTAACAGAGCCACAGCCTCATCATATGTTTGGATTGAGTCTGCTGTGCATATTGTCCCAAGAACACGCTGGCCCTCCGCTCACAAGCAATGGGATAACAGTGCCTTTTTTGGAGCCGTAACGACAGTTTCTAGTCCAAGAGCAATGAGGTAGGTTTCAAAGGACTGTAACCAGCGAACCCATGGGATCGGGGGCTCACCGGGTAGTGCAAGGAAGAGAGGAGGTGGTGGAAGAGAGATTTCAGCCATCCTTGTCGCCAAATGTTGCGTTTGCAAAGATAATCCAGAGCCCGTCAGTGAGTTCAGTTCATGCTGCTTTTAATATGGCTGCCACACACACACACTTCCAGGCACAAGCAATCGAATACCAATACACAATACAATGATCACAGCACTATCAAACTCCATGTGCTCAGGCCAAGGCAATCGAGTACCTATCACCAAATGTCAGACATAACAATGCGCTCCTTGCGTTGCCTGCGCTTGGCTTCCGCTTGCTCCCGGCAGAAAGACTCAAGCTGTTCGGCGCCTTCCCGGATGCTTCTCCTCCACTTTGTGCGGTCTTGGGCCAGGGATTCCCAGGTGTCAGTGGGAATGTTACACTTTTTCAAGGAGGCTTTCAGGGTGCACTTGAAGCATTTTCTCTGCCCACCTGGGGCTCTCTTGCCATGTCGGAGATCCGTGTAGAGCACTTGTGTTGGGAGTCTCGTATTGGGCAGGCGGACGATGTGACCCGTCCATCGCAGCTGATCGAGCGTGGTCAAAGCTTCGATGCTGGGGATGTTGGCCTGAGCAAGAACACTGACGTTGGTGCACCTATCCTGCCAATGGATTTGCAGGATCTTGCGGAGGCAGCGTTGGTGGTACCTCTCCAGTGCTTTCAGGTGCCTGCTGTACATGGTCCATGTCTCTGAGGCATAAAGCAGGACGGGTATCACTGCTGCTCTGTAGACTATGAGCTTAGTGCTGGGTTTGAGTTCCTGGTCTTCAAACACTCTCTTCCTCAGGTGACCGAAGGCTGAACTGGCACACTGAAGGCGGTGTTGGACTTCGTCATTGAAGTCTGCCCTCGTTGGCAGTAGGCTCCCGAAGTATGGAAAGTGGTCCACGTTGCCCAAGGCCTTGTCGCGGATTTTGATAATCTGGGGGCAGTACTGTGTGGCGAGGACAGGTTGGTAGAGGACCATTGTCTTATGGATGTTTAGTGTAAAGCCCCTGCTCTTGTACGCTTCAGTGAAGGTGTTGACGATGGTTTGGAGTTCGACCTCCGAGTGAGCGCAGACGCAAGCGTCGTCTGCATACTGTAATTCGACGACCTAGGATGAGATGACCTTGGATCTGGACTGGAGGCGATGAAGGTTGAACAGTTTCCCGTTTGTTCTGTAAATTAGCTCCACTCCTGTGGGGAGCTTACTGAGGGTGAGATGGAGCATTGCAGCAAGGAAGATCGAGAAGAGCGTTGGAGCGATGACACAGCCTTGCTTGACCCCGGTTCATACGTGAATTGGGTCTGTGGTGGAACCGTTGGTCTGGATCACGGCTTGCATGTCGTCGTGATGCAGACGGAGGATGGTGGCAAACTTTTGAGGGCAGCTGAATTTGAGGAAGACACTCCATAATCCCTCATGGTTGACAGTGTCGAAGGCCTTTGTGAGATCAAAGAAGGCTATGTACAGTGGTTGGTGCTGTTCCCTGCATTTCTCTTGTAATTGACATGCGGTGAAGATCATGTCCATTGTGCCCCTTAGTGGGCGGAATCCGCATTGCGACTCTGGGAGGAGCTCTTTGGCCACTGGGAGAAGGTGATTGAGGAGGATTCTTGTGATGACTTTCCCTGTGGCAGACAGCAGGGAAAGTCCTCTGTAATTACTGCAATCGGACTTGTTACCTTTCTTGAAGATGGTCACAATTACGGCATCTGAGATCCCCTGGCATAGAAACATAGAAGATAGGAGCAGGAGTAGGCCATTCGGCCCCTCGAGCCTGCTCCGCCATTTAATGAGATCATGGCTGATCATCCAAATTCAGTACCCTGTCCCTGCTTTCTCCCCATATCCCTTGATCCCTTTAGCCTTAAGAAATATATCTAAATCCTTCTTGAATATATTTAATGAATTGGCCTCAACTGCCTTCTGTGGTAGAGAATTCCACAGGTTCACCACTCTCTGGGTGAAGAAATTCCTCCTCATCTCTGTCCTAAATGGCTTACCCCTTATCTTTATACTGTGACCCCTGGTTCTGGACTCCCCCGCCATCGGGAACATCCTTCCTGCATCTAGTCTGTCTAGTCCCGTTAGAGTTTTATAAGTTTCAATGAGATCCCCTCTCATTCTTCTAAACTCCAGCGAGTATAAGCCCAATCGACCCAATCTCTCCTCATATGTCATTCCTGCCATCCCAGGTATCAGTCTGGTGAATCTTCGCTGCACTCCCCCTTCTCCCAATCTATTGCCGTTCAGATAATAATCTGCCTTCCTGTTTTTGCCACCAAAGTGGATAACCTCGCATTTATCCACATTATACTGCATCTGCCATGCATCTGCCCAATCACCCAACCTGTCCAAATCATATGTTGACTTTGTCCGATCTTGTCACTGTTTTCCAAGTGCTCTGCTATTACATCTTTTATAATGGACTCTAGCATTTTCCCCACTACCGATGTCAGGCTTACCGGTCTATAATTCCCCATTTTCTCTCCACCACCTTTTTTGAATAGTGCGGTAACATTAGCTACCCTCCAATCCATGGGAACTGTTCCAGGGTCTATAGAATTTTGGAAGATGACCAGCTATGCATCTATTATTTCTAGGGCCACTTCCTTAAGTACCCTAGGATGTAGATTATCAGGCCCTGGAGATTTATCGGCCTTCAATCCCGTCAATTTCCCTAACACCATTTCCCTACAAATACTGATTTCATTTAGTTCCTCCCTCTCATTAGACCCTATGTTCCCCGACATCTCTGGGAGGTTATTTGTGTCCTCGTTTGTGATGACAGAACCAATGTATATATTTAATAATTGGTCTACCATTTCTTTGTTCCCCATTATAAATTCCCCTGATTCTGACTGCAAGGGACCTACGCTTGACTTCACCAATCTTTTTCTCTTCACATATCTATAGAAGCTTTTACAGTCAGTTTTTATGTTCCCTGAAAGCTTACTCTCATATTCTATTTCCCCCCTCTTAATTAATCCCTTTGTCCTCCTTTGCTGAATCCTAAACTGCTCCCAATCCTCAGGTTTGCTGCTCTTTCTGGCCAATTTATATGTCCTCTCCTTGGATCTTATGCTATCCCTAATTTCCCTTGTAATCCACGGTTGAGTCACCTTTTTTATGTTATTTTTATGCCAAACAAGGATGAACAAATTCTGTAGTTCATCCATGCGATCTTTAAATGTTTGCCATTGCCTATCCACCGTCAACCCTTTAATAACGTTCCCCAATCCATCCTAGCCAACTCGCGCCTCATACCATCGTAGTTTCCTTTATTTAAATTCAGGACCCTAGTCGCTGAGTCAAATACTTCACTCTCCATCTAATGAAGAATTCTATCATATTATGATCACTCCGACCCAGTGGGCCTCGCACAACAAGATTTCTAATTAATCCTTTCTCATTGCATAATACCCAGTCTAAGATGGCCTGATCTCTAGTTGGTTCCTCGACATATTGGTCCAGGAAACCATCTCGTATACACTCCAGGAATTCCTCCTCCACAGTATTGTTACTAATTTGGTTTGCCCAATCTATATGTAGATTAAAGTCACCCATGATAACTGCTGTGCCCTTATTGCACGTGTCTCTAATTTCCCATTTAATGCCATCCCGAACCTCGGCATTACTGTTTGGAGATCTGACTACAACTCCCACTAACGTTTTCTGCCCCTTGGTATTTCTCAGCTCTACCCATACAGATTCCACATCATCTGAGCTAATATCCTTCCTTACTGTTGTGTTAATCTCCTCTTTAACCAGCAATGCTACCCCACCTCCTTTTCCTTTTTGCCTGTCTTTCCTGAATATTGAATACCCCTGGATGTTGAGTTCCCAGCCTTGGTCACCCTGGAGCCTTGTTTCCGTAATCCTAATCATATCATATCTGTTTACATCTATTTGTGCAGCTAATTCATCCACCTTATTATGAATGCTACGGCATGCTCTCCTCCTTCCAGATGAGAGAAATGAGTTCATGAATTCGTGCCAGTAGTGCTTCTCTGCCATGCTTTAGTGCCTCGGCAGGGATTCCATCTGCTCCTGAGGCCTTGTTGTTCTTCAGTTGTCGGATGGTCTTTTAAACCTCATGCCAGGCTGGGGTTGTACTGAGATGGTGGCGGGTAGCATGCTGCGGGATGGAGTTGAGTACACTCGCATCGAAGACAGAGTCTTGGTTAAGGAGATCTTCGAAGTGCTCCTTCCAGCGGGCACTGACTGCCTCTCTGTCCTTGATGAGTACCTCTCCGTTCTTGGCCTGCAGTGGGGTAGGGCCTTGGGTGCTTGGGCCATAGATGGTCTTGACTGCGCTAAAGAATCCATGCATGTCGTGGTTGTCGGCTAGCTGCTGGATCTCCTTCGCTTTCTCCACCCACCATCTGTTCTTTAGGTCGCGAGTTTTTTGTTGGACATCGGCCTCCAGGCCTCTGTAGAGCTGCTTTTTTGCTCTCGAGTTCTGTTGCTGTTTCCAGATCAGGAAGGCCTTGCGCTTGTGATTTATTAGCTCCTGGATCTCCTGGTCATTCTCGTCGAACCAGTCTTGGTGTTTCCTGGTCGAGTGACCGAGCGTCTCTTCACAGGTGCTGATTATGGAGGCCTTGAGTGCAGACCAGGCGCTGTGGGCACTCTGTGTCTCTGCATCACTGGGAGCCTTCAGGCTGTTTGTGAGGCACAGGCTGAATAGGGCTTTCTTAGCGGGGTCTTTCAGTGCCCCAGCGTTGATTTTCCTGCGGCATTGTTTCTGTTGCCGCCGCTGTTTTGGGGCTACATTGATGGAGATGACAGAACGGATTAGGCGGTGGTCTGTCCAGCAGTCGTCTGCTCCTGTCATGGCGCGGGTGATGCGGACGTCCTTGCGGACCCGCACTCAGATGGTGATGTAGTCCAGCAGATGCCAGTGCTTGGAGCGAGGGTGCTGCCATGATGCCTTGTACTTGTCTCTCTGCCGTAAAAGGTGTTGGTTATGACAAGGCCATGTACTAAGCATTGAACTGCTTAGAACTGGCCCCTGTACCCCATCAATGAATGGACTGGTCCCTGTACCTGATTAATGAATGGACTAGTCCCCTGTACCTGATTAATGAATAGACTGGTCCCCTGTTCCCGATTAATGAATGGACTGGTCCCTGTACCTGATTAATGAATAGACTGGTCCCTGAACCTGAATAATGAATGGATTGGTCCTAGTACCCGGTGAATGAATTGACTGGTCCCTGTACACAGTTAATGAATGGATGGTCCCTGTACACGGTTAATTAATAGACTGGTCCCTGTAGCCGATTAATGAATGGGCTGGTCCCTGTAGACGGTTAATGAATGGACTGGTCCCTGTACACGGTTAGTGAATGGACTGGTCATTGTACCTGATTAAAGAATGGACTTGTCCTTTGTACCCGATTAATTGAATGGAATGGCCCGCTGAATCCGATTAATGAATGGACTGGTCCCTGTACCCGATTAATGAATGGACTGGTCCCCTGTACATGATTTATGAATGGACTGTTCCCTGTACCCGATTAATTAATGGACTGGTCCCTGTACCTGATTAATGAATAGACTGGTCCCTGTACCCTATCAATTAATGGACTGGTCCCTGTACCCGATTAAAGAATGGATTTGTCCCTTGCACCCGATTAATTGAATGGAATGGCCCGCTGAATCCAATTAATGAATGGACTTTACCCTGTACGCGGTTAATGAATGGACTGGTCCCTTGTCCCCAATTAATGAATGGACTGGTCCCTGCACCTCATTAATGAATGGACTGGTCCCATTTACCTGATTAATGAATGGACTGTTCTCCTGTACCAGATTAATGAATGGACTGGTCCACTGATCCCGATTAATGAATGGAGTGGTCCATGTACCAGATTAATCAATTACCTGATTAATGAATGGAATGGTACCTTCTCCCCAATTAATGAATGGACTGGTACCTGTAGCCGATTAATGAATGGACTGGTCCCAGTACCCGATCAATGAATGGACTGGACCCCTTTACCTGATTAATGAATGGACTGGTCCCCAAACCCAATTAATGAATGGACTGGTCCCTGTACCCGATTAATGAATGGACTGGTCCCTTGTCCCCAATTAAGGAATGGACTGTTCCCTGTACCCGATCAATAAATGGATTGGTCCCCTGTACCCAAGTAATGAATGGACTGAACCCCTGTACCCGATTAATGAATGGACTGGAACCTGTACCCAATTAATGAATAGACTGGTCGTAGTCCCCGATTAATTATTGAACTGGTCCCCTGTATCCGATTAATGAATCGACTGATCCCCTGTACCCGGTTAATGTATAGACTGGTCTTCTATACATGATTAATGAATGGACTGGTCCCTGTACCCGAATAATGAATGGACTGGTGCCTGTAACCGATTAATGAATAGACTGGTCCCTGTACCCAACTAATGAATGGACTGGTCCCTGTAGCCGATTAATGAATGCCCTGGTCCATGTACCCGATTAATGAATGGACTGGTCCCTGTACCCGATTAATGAATGGACCGGTCCCTTTTACCTGATTAATGAATGGACTGGTCCCCTGTACCTGATTGATGAATGGTCTAATCCTTCTACCTGATTAATGAATGGACTGAACCCTGTACCTGATTAATGAATGGACTGGTCACGTTACCTGATTCATGAATGAACTGGTCCACTATACCCGATTAATGAATGGACTCGTACCATTTACCCGATTAATGATTGGACTCGTCCCCTGCACCTGATTAATGAATGGACTGGTCCATTTTACCGGATTAATGAATGGACTGGTCCCTGTACCTGATTAATGAAATGCCTGATTCCATGTACCTGATTAATGAATAGACTCGTCCCCTGTGCCTTATTAATGAATGGACTGGTCCGCTGTACCGGATTAATGAATGGACTGGTCCCTGTACCCGATTAATGAATGGACTGGTCCCTGTACCCGATTAATAAATTGACTGGTCCCCTGATCCTGATTAATGAATGGACCGGTCCCTGTACCCAATTAATAATTTGACTGGTCCCCTGTATCTGATTAATGAATGGACTCTTCCGCTGTACCTGATTAATGAATGGACTGGTCCCTGTTCCTGATTAATGAATGGACTGGTCCCCTTTACCTGATTAATGAATGGACTGGTCCCTGTACGCAATTAATGAATGGACTGGTCGCTGTACCTGATTAATGATTGAATTCGTCCCCTGCACCTGATTAATGAATGGACTGGTCCACTGTACCGGATTAATGAATGGACTGGTCCCTGTGCCTGATTAATGAAAGGACTGGTCCCCTGTACCTGATTAATGAATAGACTCGTCCCCTGTACCTCATTTAGAAATGGACTGGTCCCTGTACCCGATTAATGAATGGACTGGTCCCCTGTACCCAATACATGAATGGACTGGTCCCGTGTACCTGATTTATGAATGGACTGGTCCCTTGAACCTGATTAATGAATACACTCGTGCCCTGCACCTGATTAATGAATGGTCTGGTTCCTGTACTTGATTAATAAATGGACTGGCCCCCTGTGCCTGATTAATGAATGGACTGGTCCCTGTACGCGATTAATGAATATATTGGTCCCTCTTCCCAAATAATAAATTGACTGCTCCCCTGTGCCTAATTAATGAATGGACCTGTCCGCTGTACCGGATTACAGAATGGACTGGTCCCTGTACCCTATACATGAATGGGCTCATCCCTGCACCTGATTAATGAATGGACTGGTCCCCTGTAACTGATTAATGAATGCACTGGTCCCCTGTACCTGATTAATGAATGGTCTGGTTCCTGTACCCGATTAATGATTGGACTGGTCCCCTGTACCTGATTAATAAATGGACTGGTCCCTGTATCGTATCAATGAATGGACTGGTCCCCTGTACCTGATTAATGAATGGACTGGTCCCTGTACGCGATTAATGAATGGACTGGTCCCTGTACGCGATTAATGAATGGACTGGTCCCTGTACCGTATTAATGAACGGACTGGTCCCCTGTACCTGATTAATGAATGGACTGGTCCATGTACCCGATTAATGAATGGACTGGTCCCTGTACGCGATTAATGAATGGACTGGTCCCTGTACCGTATTAATGAACGGACTGGTCCCCTGTACCTGATTAATGAATGAACTGGTCCACTCTACCGCATTAATGAATGGACTGGTCCCCTGTATCTGATTAATGAATGGACTGGTCCTTGTACCTGATTAATGATTGAATGGACTGGTCCTCTGTACCTGGATAATGAATGGACTGGTACCCTTTACCCATTTAATGAATGGACTGGTCCCTCTACCCAATTAATGAATCGACTGGTCCCTGTACCTTATTAATGAATGGACTGGTCCCCTTACCTGATTAATGAATGGACTGGTCCCATGTTCCTGATTAATGAATGGACTGGTCCCATGTTCCTGATTAATGAATGGACTGGTCCCTTGTACCTGATTAATGATTGGACTCGTCCCCTGCACCTGATTAATGAATGGACTGGTCCACTCTACCGCATTAATGAATGGACTGGTCCCCTGTATCTGATTAATGAATGGACTGGTCCTTGTACCTGATTAATGATTGAATGGACTGGTCCTCTGTACCTGGATAATGAATGGACTGGTACCCTTTACCCATTTAATGAATGGACTGGTCCCTCTACCCAATTAATGAATGGACTGGTCCCTGTACCTTATCAATGAATGGACTGGTCCCCTTACCTGATTAATGAATGGACTGGTCCCATGTTCCTGATTAATGAATGGACTGGTCCCTTGTACCTGATTAATTAACGGACTGCTCCCCTGTACCCGATTAATGAATAGACTGGTCCCTGTACCTTATTAATGAATGGACAGGTTCCCCTTACCTGATTAATGAATGGACTGGTCCCATGTTCCTGATTAATGAATGGACTGGTCCCATGGTCCTGATTAATGAATGGACTGGTCCCTTGTACCTGATTAATTAACGGACTGCTCCCCTCATCCGATTAATGAATAGACTGGTCCTTGTACCTGATTAATGAATGGACTTGTCCCTGTACCCGATTAAAGAATGGACTGTTCCCTGTACCCCTTTAATGAATGGACTGGTCCCCTGTACCCGATTTCTGAATGGCCTGATCCCCTGTACCAGATTATTGATTGAATGGACTGGTCCCCTATACCTGATTAATGAATGGACTGATCCCCTTTACCCGATTAATGAATGGACTGGTCCCCTGTACCTGATTAATGAATGAACTGCTCCATTGTACCCGATTAATTTATGTACTGGTCCCCTGTACCCGATTAATGAATGGATTGGTCCCCTGTACCCGATTAATGAATGGACTGCTCCAGTGTGCCCGATTAATGAATGACTTGTCCCCTTTACCCGATTAATGAATGAACTGCTCCAGTGTACCCGATTAATGAATGGGCTGGTCCCCTGTACCCTATTAATGAAAGGACTGGTCCCCTTTACCTGATTAATGAAATGACTGAACCCTTGTGCCCTAATAATGATTGTACTGGTCACTTGTGTTCTGTGTCAAACGTGTGATATTATTGTTAAAAAAAGTTATTTCTGACTTATATTGATAGACCACTTTGAAATACCGAGTTGATGTGCCTGTAGGCCTCACCTAAACATGACACCTCCCCACAGGATATAATTATTAACTCAGATGAATGCTGTACCCTCAACTTAAACTGATTTAAAGTGTGCACATGGCAAGCAGCCCACCGGCCATGATTTTCCCTCTATTGAAGTCAATGGAGGGAAATGTCCTGACAGCAGACACTGTGGCAGAACCACTGAATGACTCTGGCTGACTGTATATAATTCCCTTTAACGATGTTCTAACACCAGCCTAAACCTGTACCATTGTGTTAGGCATTACTGTGTTTTGTATATAGAGTTTGCATGTACGGGGCGTGGCCCCTTTAAGAGCGCGGGAAAACGTGGGCAAACGTGATGACATCACGTCGCAAGCCACGGGGCTGCCCAAGGGGCCCTCGTGGAGTCTCTGATCAGTAAAGACCTGTTTACTTGTTCCCTGGTGTCGATCTCAGTTATTTATAGGAATTCGTCAATTCCTACATTGGTGACCCCGTTTTTGTGAACGTTTTCACAAAAGAAGAGCACAGCATGGAAGCAAACGTTGTTTCACTAAAGCTGCCACAGTTCTGGGAGCAGCAAGCGACCTCGTGGTTTATTCAGGTCGAGGCCCAGTTCGCCCTGCGGAACATCGATGTGGATCAGACCAAATACCTGTATGTGGTCTCCGCACTCGACAGCTCTACCGCCTCTCGGATCGTCAGCCTCCTCGAAAACCCCCCAACGGAGCGCAAGTATGAAACCGTCAAAGCGCGGTTACTGCAGGTTTTCGGGTTAACAAAATCGGAGCGCGCCCGTCGATTACTCGCGATGCCCGGCCTCGGGGACTCCAAGCCAAATGCTCACACTCCTGGGCTCAGAACCGGAATGCTTCCTGTTCCGAGAAATTTTCCTCAGCCAACTGCCTGAACAGGTGCAAGATGCCCTGGCCAGATCTGAAATCGTGGACTCTGCAACACTCGCTGCGGAGGCTGACAAAATTTTCACTGTAACTCGGCAGTACTGCACCGCCACGAGGCACCCATCCCCCACAGACGCCACCCCAGCTCGTCAGCCTGCTGGGCTGTGTTTCTACCACGCGCAGTTTGGCGCGAAGGCGAAGCGTTGCCACCCTCCCTGCAGTTTTCCCCCCCAAAAAAACAACCAACAACTGCGACCACTGAGGAACAGGTCTAACGGGCACCCCGCGGCCGCGATGGCGATCGGCAACGCGGGAAAGTTGCTCTTCATCATCGACACTCTCTCCGGTCGCCGTTTTCTGTGCGACACCGGAGCACAGTGCAGCATTTTACCCGCGTCCGCCCTCGATGTGCAGACGGGCAATCACAGCCCCACCCTTGACGGGGCCAATGGCGGAGCAATTCGGACCTTCGGCAGACGGCGAGTGGAGGTGTGCCTCGGGGAGCAATGCTTTCACTGGGTGTTTGTTACGGCCAAAGTTTCCCAGCCCCTCCTCGGCGCCGATTTCCTGTGCGCCAACAGCCTCCTGGTCAACGTCAGGAACCGGCGGCTGATCAACGCAGCAACTTTTAATTCTCTCCCGTGTTACCGCAGTAACACTACGTCATGCACCGTCCCCTGTGCGTTCCCGACTCCTGATGAGTTCGCCCGCCTGCTCGGCAAATTCCCCGACCTGACGATACCCACGTTCTCCTCCTCGGCCAGGAAACATGGTGTGGAACACCACATCACCACCAACGGCCTCCCGGTCTACGTGCGGGCCCGGCACCTGGAACCTGGCAAGCTGGCGGTCGCAAAGGCGGAGTTCGCAACCATGGAACAGTTAGGGATTATTCGCCAGTCGAATAGTCCCTGGTCTTCACCCCTCCATATCGTCCCAAAGCCTGGCGGTGGATGGCGGCCATGCGGCGACTATCGACGCCTTAACGATGCCACCACTCCTGATCGGTACCCAATCCCCCACATTCAGGATTTCTCTGCCCATTTGGCAGGGAACACCGTGTTTTCAAAAGTCGAACTCGTCCAGGGCTACCACCAGGTCCCAGTGCATCCACAAGATGTCCAGAAGACCGCAGTCATCACCCCATTCGGCCTCTTCGAGTTTCTATGAATGCCGTTTGGGTTAAAGAACGCTGCCCAGGCTTTCCAACGCCTGATGGACTCCGTGCTGCGGGACCTCAAATTCCTCTTCGTCTACCTGGACGATATTCTAATTGCCAGTCCTACTAAGGAAGAACATACCTGTCACCTACGCTCCCTTTTTCGACGCCTCAGCCAACACGGCCTGATTATCAACCTGGCCAAGTGTCAGTTTGGCCTGCACCAAATCGATTTCCTGGGGCATCGCATCACCTCAGAGGGAGTGGTTCCTTTACCTTCAAAAGTGGAGGCGGTGACATATTTTCCATGCCCGCAGAACATAAAGGCCCTGCAAGAATTCCTAGGCATGGTAAACCTTTACCACCGCTTCGTGCCTAAGGCGGCACTGCTCATGCAGTTCCTGTATGAGGCCCTCAAGGGCAAGACTGGCAAGAACCTGGTAGACTGGACGAATGACATGGCCCGAGCATTCGCCGACACCAAACACGCCTTAGCCAATGCGGCTATGCTGGCGCACCCGCTGCCAGGAGCCACCATCGCCCTCACCACCGATGCGTCGGACTACGCAGTCGGTGTCGTGCAACAGCGGTGGGTGAATGGGACGTGGCAGCCATTGGAATTCTTCAGCCATCAACTACGGCAGAACGAGAGAGCATATAGCACGTTCGACCGGGAGTTGCTCGCCCTTTTTCTGGCCATCCGCCATTTTCGGTTCCTACTAGAAGGACGTCCTTTCATCGCCTTTGTGGACCATAAGCCGTTAACCTTTGCAATGGCCAAGGCCGCCGAACCGTGGTCAGCTCAACAGCAGCATCAACTGACCTACATATCCGAATTCACCACGGATATACAGCACGTGTCCGGTAAGGACAACCTGGTGGCAGACTGCCTCTCCCGCGCGATCGTCAATACGGTTCATTTGGGCATCGACTACGCCCTCATGGCAGCGGACCAAGCCTCAGACCCGGAAGTCCAAGCTTACAGAACGGCCATCACTGGCCTCCAGTTGGTCGACATCATGTTCCATGCGGCAGGTACCACGCTGTTGTGTGATGTCTCCGTACAGGATCCTCGCCCTGTCGTGCCGGTCGTCTGGCGCCGCAAAGTGTTCGACGCCACACATGGGTTGTCACACCCAGGAATGAAGGCCTCTCAGAAACTGATGTCAGTGAAGTTTGTATGGCATGGCATGCATAAGGATGTCCGCGACTAGGTCAACACCTGCGTGGTCTGCCAAAGGGCCAAGGTACAGCGCCACGTCAAAGCTCCGTTGGCCACCTTCACAGTTCCGGAGCGACGTTTTGACCATGTCAACGTCGACCTGGTAGGACCACTTCCACCCTCCCATGGTTTTTCACACATCCTGACCATGGTGGACCACACCACCAGATGGCCGGAGGCAGCCCCCTGTCATCCACTACTTCGGCGGACGTGGCCAGGGCGTTCATTTCCTCCTGGACCGCCCATTTTGGAGTACCTGCAGATATTTCATCAGACAGGGGACCGCAGTTTTCCTCCGAACTCTGGAATGCAGTGGCCAAGGACTCGGTGTCAAATTACACCGCACCACAGCCTACCACCCACAGGCGAATGGCCTCTGCGAACACTTCCACCTGTCAATGAAAGCCGCCCTGAGGGCCAGCCTCCAGGACGCTGGATGGGCAGACAAGCTACCGTGGGTCCTGTTGGGCCTTCGCACGGCCCCCAAAGAAGACCTTCACTCTTCATCAACGGAGCTGGTGTATGGTCAGCCGCTGCGAGTCCCAGGGGACTTCCTACCAACATCGACAGAGCCATGGTCCGCGTCTGCTCAGCTTGCTAGTCACCAAGAGGCGGCCAGATGTTTCGCACCGGTACCCACTTCGCACCACGGGCTGCAGTGGTCACATGTTCCCACGGGGCTTCACAAGGCTGAATATGTTTTTATTCGCCATGACGCACATAGGGATCCGCTCAAGGCCCCATATACCGGTCCCTTCCGCGTGTTGGAGGCAGGGGACAAAACCTTCACAGTAGATGTCAGCGGTAAACCGGACCACATTTCGGTCGACCGCTTAAAGCCAGCACATTTGGACAGCACAGCCGCCGAGACGGTGTCGGCCACCCATCGTCGTCACCGCAGACCAAGTGCACCCGCCCGCCAGACCGCCAGCCGCCCAGCAGCCTCCGCCTCGAGAGTACAGGAGTCGTTCTGACAGGCTCGTCAGACCCCCTCACCGTTTGACTTTGTCCGTTAAAGCGAATTCTGGGGGGGCGCATGTGGCAGAACCACTGAATGACTCTGGCTGACTGTATATAATTCCCTTTAACGATGTTCTAACACCAGCCTAAACCTGTGCCATTGTGTTAGGCATTACTGTGTTTTGTATATAGAGTTTGCATGTACGGGGCGTGGCCCCTTTAAGAGCGCGGGAAAATGCGGGCAAACATGATGACGTCACGTCGCAAGCCACGGGGCTGCCCAGGCAGTCCTCGTGGAGTCTCTGATCAGTAAAGACCTGTTTACTTGTTCCCTGGTGTCGATCTCAGTTATTTATCGGAATTCGTCAATTCCTACAACATGCGATTTTCTGTTGCATGCTCATGGTGTGCAAGGTATCTTGCTATGAGCAAAGACTCAGAAAAGCTAAAGTTAAATGCGATTAATGCACTGCTATGTGCACTTTTAGGCACCCGCCCTTCACAGAGACACTGATAGAGAGTGTTCAGAAAAGAAGGAAAATGAGAATTCTGGGAGGCCAGAATGGTAGGTTAAGGTGGTTGGTTGACAGAGTGAACTGGAAAAACCAGCGTTGACAAGGAAAAGGATCCAGGACTTTAAAATACTGAGAGGCACAGAATATATAATCGGGTTATTTAAGCAAAACGGTAATCACAAAACTATAGGCTGTAAATGCAAAATCAGCTGCAGTACTGAAGATCTGTGCAATAAAGCTAGCCACTGCCAAAGCCACGCTGTTCCAGTACAGCTGTGACAGTGGGAAGAGTGTCCAGGTATGTCCTAGCCACTACAAACAGGTAAAATCTAACCTGGCCAATTGCCACCCTGTCAGCCTCTTCCCAATCATTACTGAAGAGCTGGAAGCACCCTTTCCAAGCTCTTCACAGCCTTGATCCAGAGATGGACACAAAAGCTGAATGCCAGGAGAGAGGTGAGACCAGCTGCTCTCAACATAATTCGACTGAGTACAATATCAAGTATCAATAGCAAGATTGAAGCCATTGGTTGTCAAAGGAAAAGCTCTCCAGTGGCTGGGGTCATACCTGACATAACAATGGCCCAGAAATTCGGGTCCCAATGCGTGAGTACGCACGGGTACTCATGCGTGGACCCGATGGAAGTGCCGGTTTCTTGCATACTGTAAAGTCTGTGGGTTGTATAGCGAAGTAATACACAGACTACAAGAGTAACTTTAACAGGACTTTATTATTCGAAGGTCAGGGCGAATCTGCCCAATAAATCCTGACACAGCACTTATATACTGGTGTGGTCACCGTCGGTATTACAGTATACAGCAGCCAAGATAAAGTAGTGCCACACCTAAAATAGTTCTCTTAAAGGTGAACGGTTACATACGATAGTTCTCTTAAAGGTAGAACAGTTACATACACTACAATCCTCCCTTTTTAGCTTACAACATACTTATTCCCCATTAACAATATCATTAGAACATATATACAAATTATGTAAAACAGTTCACAGGTTCAGTCTCTCTGGAGGTCTCCTGACTCTGTCCGGATAACGCCTCGGTGGTGTAGTAGTTTTCGGCGGGGTAGTAGGTTCTTCCGGCAAGGCCGATTCAGCTTGAAGGACAGTGTCAGGATCATCTGATTCCAGTATTACCAGATCGGAGGTAGGTGCTCTGGGTATCTCTGTTTCTACATTAGCCGTGTAAGGTTGTGGAGTAGGTTGGCTCTTTGTGGATGACCCTATGATCTGGTCAACATGGCGCCTTATTATGCTGTCACCAATGTCCACTGTATACAGCAGCGGCCCTAGCCTTTTTACAATAGTTCCCGGCTGCCATTTCTCGGTACGGTAGTCCCGGGCCAAAACTTGTTGACCTGTCTGAAAAGATCTAGTTGGCCTTTCATTCATGCCCTGGAATTGCCGGTTCTCTACGTCCCTTCTGACGTTTGGCTTAATCAAATCCAGCCGGCATCTTAGTCTTCTATTGAAAAACATCATGGCGGGAGTTTGATTTGTGACCGCATGTGTTGCATTCCTGTACGCCAACAAGAAGCTATCTACCTTATGTTGTAAGTTGATGTTCTCATTACCCATGGCCTTTATGGCTTTCTTGAAGGTCTGGACAAACCTTTCAGCTAAGCCATTGGTGGCGGGATGGTATGGGGCTGACGTGTAGTGCTTGACCCCATTGCTTTTTAAAAACTTCCTGAATTCTTCAGACACAAATTGTGGTCCATTATCAGAACAGACCTGTTCTGGCAGCCCATTCCTGGCAAACATGGTCCTTAATACTGTGATGGTTTTTTCCGTGGTGGTGGAGGACATCTTTATTACCTCCGGCCACTTGGAGTGTGCATCCACCGCTATTAGAAACATTGAGTCCATAAATGGACCAGCAAAGTCGATGTGTACCCTTTGCCAAGGAGATGAGGGCCACTCCCATGGATGCAGAGGAGCTTGTGGTGGCGCGTTTTGGACCTTCTGGCATCCTAGACAACTCTTGGTTATTTCCTCGATGTCTCCATCAATACCTGGCCACCACACAAACGCTCTTGCAAGGTTCTTCATTTTCACTCCACCCAGATGCCCCTCGTGAAGTTCCTTTAGCACCTTATGCTGAAGTTTGGGTGGAATCACCACTCTCGATCCACACATCAAGGTTCCTCGGCACACTGACAGCTGTTCTTTCCGTTGCGAAAATGCTGGCAGTGTTGGTTCGCCATGTGCTGGCCATCCCTCCACTGTTAGATCGTAGACCCGTGAGAGAGTCGGGTCATTTCTTGTTTCATTCTCGATCATCGAATTGGTTACTGGTAGACATTCTACTATGGATGAGTGGAACATTTCTACCGGGTCCATTGTAGCCGCCTCTTCTACTACCGGCAACGGTAGGCGCGATAACCCATCAGCATTTCCATGCTGTTTGGAGCTTTTGTATTCAATGTCATATTGGTGTGCCCCAAGTAACACGGACCACCTCTGTAACCTTTGCGCTGTCATAGTGGAAACGGCCTTGTTAGGGTTGAATATGGACACCAACGGCTGGTGGTCTGTCAGTAATGTGAACTTCTTGCCCTGCAGGTAATGATTGAATTTCTTTACTCCCCACACAAGGCTGAGGGCCTCCCTGTCTATCTGAGCGTAATTTCACTCCGCGGAGGTCAACGATCGGGACGCAAATGCGACTGGTCTTTCCGAGCCATTTGGTAACTTGTGTGAAAGTACTGCTCCAATTCCATAAGGGGAAGCATCACAAGCTAGACGAAGAGGTAACGTTGGGTTGAAATGAGCCAACACTTCCTCAGAGGTAATCAACGCCTTGCTTCTGCGAAAGGCCTTTTTACAGTCCTCGCTCCACTTCCATGGCACTTCTTTCCGTAACAGAGCATTCAGCGGATGTAGCACTGTGGATAAATTTGGCAGAAACTTGTGATAATAATTAATCAACCCCAGAAACGATCTCAACTGTGAAACGTTTTCCGGAGCGGGGGCCTTCACGACAGCTTCTATCTTGTCAGGCGACTTGTGCAGCCCCTCTTGGTCAATGACATGACCGCAGTACGAGATCCGTTTCTGGAAGAACTCACATTTCTGGCGATTAACTCGAAGGCCATTTTCCTTCAACCTGGTGAGCACCAGTTTCAAATTTGTGAGGTGTTCCTCCTCGTCTTCTCCCGTAATCAGGATATCGTCCAAGTAACACTGCGTGCTTGGAACACCTTGTAAGACCTGCTCCATTGCCCTCTGCCAAATTGCTGGAGCCGAAGCTACTCCAAAAACCAGTCTATTATAACGATACAAGCCTCTGTGCGTGTTGATTGTGAGATACTGGCGCGACTCTTCCTCGACTTCCATTTGTAAGTATGCCTGTGCCAGGTCTATCTTGGTGAAGTGTTGCCCGCCAGACAATGAAGCAAAGATATCCTCAATCCGCGGAAGCGGGTATTGTACCGTGTGAAGCACCGGATTAACTGTGATCTTGAAATCTCCGCAGATGCGGACCTTCCCCAGTCCCCCTGGCTTGTGACTTGATGAAGACTTCATGACGGGAACAATGGGCGTGGCCCACTCACTCCAGTCCACCTTAGACAGTACCCCTGAACGTTCAAGCTCTTCCAGTTCTGCCTCCACAGCAGGTCGTATCGCGTAAGGTACCGATCTGGCTTTGAAAAATTTTGGGCTTGCATGTTCTGCAATCTTGATTTTTGGTTTAATGCCTCTCAGTGTTCCCAGTCCTTGCTGGAATACCTCTTTAGCTTCGTCCAATATTCTGGACAACCGTTCAGGTTTGACCTCTTCCTTCCCGGAATCTACCGTCATTATGTTTAGTGAATGCCAGCCTATCTTTATTTTCCTGATCCACTCCCGTCCCAGAAGTGGTGGACCTCCCTCGGGCAGCACATACAAGTCCATCCTTTGGTGATCTTTGTCTTTGTATCTCACCTTGACTTCTATCTTTCCGATGGGGTATACTTTGTGCCGCGTGTATGTCTGCAATACTATCTCCGCATCCCGTAGGGGAATATGTTTGAATAACTTTTTGTAATCATGCTTATTCATGACCGTCACCGCCGATCCGGTGTCCACTCCCATCTTCACTTGGACTTTTGCAATCTGTAGTGTGATCCAGATAGTTTGTCGGTCAGCTTCTTTACTCACATTATGAATCCTCAGACTACCCAGTGCCTTGCTGTTGGAGTCTGAGTCCGAATTCTGTTCATCTGGACTCTTCCCAGTCACCTCATGTACCTTTCTGTACTTCTTCTGCGGTGACTTATTATTGTTTCTCTTCTTTCCTGACCGGCATACCTTAGCTATGTGGCCAAGCTTGCCACATTTCCTACAGTCTTGGTTTTTAACCCAGCATTGGTTCTGGTCGTGTGTTGTCTTCCCACAACGAGAACAGTTCGTTGTACCCGAAGTCATTTGATCCACACTGAGTACCGCTGTCTTCCGCTACATTTCCGCCGTGCCTCTCGCTGCGGCTTCGTGCGATGCTGCAATAAGGACAGCCTTATCAAGTGTAAGATCATTCTCTTCGAGTAGTCGTTTTTGCGTTCCTTCCTTTGACAATCCACACACGAACTTGTCTCGCAATGCCTCTGTCAGATTTCCTCTAAACTGGCAGTATTTCACTAGTCTACGCAGCTCGACCAAGTACTCCGCGTTGCTTTCCTCTTTTCGTTGCGTTCTCCCGTAAAATTTAGATCGTTCCGCTAACATCAGCGGTGCGGGGTTCAAGTGATCCTTCAGAACAGCAACAATATTAGCGAAGGTCTGATCCGCCGGTTTAGCTGGTGATAGAAGATGCTTCAATAACCCATATGTCTTCGCGCCCATCGAGTTTAGCAAGGTTATAGCTTTATCATCATCTTCTATTTTATTGGCCTCACAATATATCTCGATACGTTCTACGTACGTGGCCCAACCTTCCACCTCGGCATCGAAGTTGTTGATGTTACCATGCTTAGGCATCTTCACTATCTCTCACTATCTTTCTGCGAAACAACAGGATTTCTCTTTAACTTTTTAACTTTTTCTTTTTTTCCAAAATGGCGGGTTCCCGCGCTTGTCTTCTTCCCCCCTACTGGCAAAATGGCGGTTTCCCGCTCCTGACTTCTTCCTCTGGTGGGAGGGGTAAGCTTTGCCCTCGGGCGACGACCGCTGGTTTACGGGGTTTGTAGCCTATGCGCCGGCTTCAGTTTATTCTGAAGCGCGCGCTAGAAAAGCCGATCGCGTTCCTTGTTCCCCCCCCCCTTCTTCTTTTCGGCAGGGGCAACCGGCGCTGGGGACAACCAGTTGGCGTCGGACAGATCCAGCTCCTGGTCCTTCACGGCAGCTGCTGCAAGCCGCTGGCCGGAACCTCGCTCGGTCTCTCTCTCGGGCTCTGTCTCTCCCGCTCGCGCGGCTCTCGCTCCCTCTCTCTCGGGCTCTGTCTCTCCCGCTCGCTCGGCTCTCGCTCGCTCTCTCTCGGGCTCTGTCTCTCCCGCTCGCGCGGCTCTCCCTCAGCGGCTTTAAACGCCTCTCCCAGACCTCCCGCAGTCCGGTCCTTTCCTCCCCGGCTGCGGCTGATTCTTCGCGGGTTATTTAGTTATTTATTTATTTATTGCCTCCGCGCCTTATGATCCCGGTCGCAGCGCCTCGCGGCCGCGGTAGTTGTCCGGCCTTTTTCGCCGTCGCGGTCTAGCCGTCTCACAACGCTCCCCAGCCCGCTTGTACCGCGGCTTCCGTGCTCCACGCTGCCCCGTCTCAGCGCCTCTGGGCCCGACTTCTGTCCGGCTCCTTTCCCCCTCGACCGTGGTCGAGTGCACCGCCCTTATCCTCCGTTTATTTGTTTCTATTTTCCCTTTACTCACAGTCACCGTGGCCGACTTGCTTCTCGTGTTGATCGGCTCACTCACCACCATGGCAGAAGGGACAATCCGTGCCTGTTGTTGATGGAAAACTTCGTGTTTGAACTCTTCCTCCTTTCTTGGTCTGCAGACTCGAGTTTTCTCTCAGCAAAACGACGAGGGCGGGTGCCTCTTCTCGACGCTCGTTTACTTCTTCAGAAGTATTGTTGCCGCAGGGTAAGATCGAACTCGTCGCCACTGTAAAGTCTGTGGGTTGTATAGCGAAGTAATACACAGACTACAAGAGTAACTTTAACAGGACTTTACTATTCGAAGGTCAGGGCGAATCTGCCCAATAAATCCTGACACAGCACTTATATACTGGTGTGGTCACCGTCGGTATTACAGTATACAGCAGCCAAGATAAAGTAGTGCCACACCTAAAATAGTTCTCTTAAAGGTGAACGGTTACATACGATAGTTCTCTTAAAGGTAGAACAGTTACATACACTACACATACACTACGCATGCGTGGGAAACCGGCACTTCCGATCCTCTGAACGAAGGGATTCAGAGGTCGAACGCGTGCGCACGGGAGTCTGCGCGTGCGCTTTGAACTTACGTATTTTTTACAGGTTTTTCCGTGAGGGTAAGTCTTTAGATTTTAGAAATGTAAAAACCAGGCATAAGGACTGCATTTTAAAAGGTAAGTGGTCAATTAATTAAAATTAAAACATTTTTTCCACAGGTTTATTATTTTTAAATACTTTAAAGCAAGGTAAGTTTATTTTTAGCCCCATTTTTTTATAAAATTTTTTTTTTTTTAAATTTAAATTATTGTTTAAAATACTTATTTAATGTAATTTATAGTTTATTTAAAAAGTGTGATTTAAAAAAAATGTATTTGAAGGTTAACTACTGTTTTGGGCCCTCAGCATTCATACGTTTTGACAGGTCTTCCTGTCAATCTTATGAATGGGCTTTCCCCTCCTCCGATTGGCTGCCCATGGCTCACGTGATCCCAGGGGACGCATCGCACTAACTACGCCCCTGGGACACGCCAGCACAGCGCGCCGGCCTCTGGGCCAGGCCCCGGAGAGGAATTCCACGGGGGCCCACAGCTCAACTGCCGGTGCGTTAGGTAAATGTAGGTCGGGGGCTTGCACCCGCGGGAAGCCCCCGACCCGAATTTCTGGGCCATGATTATGATTAATAGGGTATGGTAGCACAGTGGTAATGTCACTAGGGTAGTAATAATCCAGAGACTTGAGTTCAAGTCCCACCACGGCAGCTGGGGAATTTAAATTCAGTTAATTAAATAAATCTGGAATAAAAAGCTAGTATCAGTAATGGTGGCCCTGAAACGATCAGATTGTCGTAAAAACCCATCTGTTTCACTAATGTCCTTTAGGGAAGGAAATCCTTACCTGGTCTGGCCTATACGTGACTCCAGACCCACAGCAATGTGGTTGACTCTTAACTGCCCTCTGAAATGGCCTAGCAAACCACTCAGTTGTAACAAACTGCTACAAAACAAAATAATAAAAATGAAACCGATTGGACCACCCGGCATCGACCTTGGCACCGGCTACGGACATGGCAATGGCACACCCAGCCCAGTCAACCCTGCAAAGTCCTCCTCACCAGCATCTGGGGACTTGTGCGAAAATTGGGACAGCTGTCCCACAGACTAGTCAAGCAACAGCCTGACATAGTCATACTCACAGAATCATACCTTTCAGCCAATGTCCCAAACTCCTCCATCACCATCCCTGGGTATGTCCTGGCAGGACAGATGCACAGTGGCGGCACAGTCGGGAAGGAGTGACCCTGGGAGTCCTCAACATTTGTTTTGGGAGTCTCGTATCGGGCATGTGGATGATGTGACCCGTCCATCAGAGCTGATCGAGCGTGGTCAAAGCTTCGATGCTGGGGATGTTGGCCTGAGCGAGAACACTGACGTTGGTGCACCTATCCTGCCAATGGATTTGCAGGATCTTGCGGAGGCAGTGTTGATGGTACCTCTCCAGTGCTTTGAGGTGCCAGTACACAAGCTGTACATGAAACAGAATATTATGGATGGTTCAGCTGGTAAATCCAGTAAGACCTGGAAAGTTCAGGTTCAAACTGTGTTGATCTCAGGCAGGATAATGGTGGGAGGAATACCTCAGTACCCTTGAGTTATGAAATAGAAAATTGGCAGCACCAGACAGGAGTGAATTGTTCCCTTTTATCCAATGTGTACTGTACATGTACAGGAGCTGACACTGAACCACACACAAGCTGTATACAGTAGTACCAGATGTCAGTGAAGTGTTCCCTTTTACCCAGTGTGTACTGTGCATGCACAGAAGCTGACAGAGACACACGCAAACCATATTGTATTATGCAGGAGTGAATCATTCCCTTTTGCCTAGTGCATACATTTCATGTACAGAAGCTGACACTGAGACACACACAAACCGTGCAGTACTATACAGGAGTGAATTGTTCCCTTTTAGCCAGTGTCCACTAGTTCTGTTAATCATACAGAATTTGACATTTCTCAGTCTGCTACAGAAAAGTCAAACACAAAGCCACCCTCATTAAATGAAAATGCGCCCTCTTGGATATATATTGTGGGTTATATTCATGGCATTACGATATGTTTCAGTCACTTGAACCTAAGGAACGTGTACATTTGTCTTTCTTAAGATTCCTAGACTTTGGAAAATTGCATCCTAATTATATCTTAGCTCTTTCTGCTATGCCTATAATAATTTTGCCAGTAGCCTAATTTATTACATTTATAAAATGAAATGGAATATTTTACTTTAGACATTTCCATTGGCGGATTACATTGCTGTTACTGTATTCAGTGAATCGGTGCCCCTCGGCCCTGGCGCCAGTCTGTTTACCTAACCGCATAGCTCGGATAGCACTGCAGGGGAAAATAAGATTACACTTGTCTGAAGCAAAATAAATTATTCACACATCAGAAAATCAGCAGTTTCCATTAACCCCCTCTAAAGTTGGCAACCCTGGGCTCCAACAGTGTGTGCCCAGGATGGTATTGATGTGCATTGACAATGCCAGGCAGAGATATGGTCCTGGCCATGTGCTCTCTTTTAAGAGATTGGAAGGTCAGATACGATGCATCACTCAGGCATGACGTGTGAGACAAGGGGGAGCATCGTGTTCCTTTCTCCCTGAAGGGAGGCTAAAGGATGACTCGCTGTTTCTAACCCAATTGCTTTCCCAGATGGACTCCAGAGTAGTGGGAGCATAGTTAGTCAGTGAGGCCTTCACCATTAACTAACCCCTAATATTTGGACTTTTGGCAAAATATTGAACAAAGAAACATAACATTTATATCTATATATATAAAGCAGTATGTCTGTATGTCTGTCCGTATGTCTGTCTGTATGTCTGTCTGTCCGCTATACACTCCAAAGTTATAGAGCGTACCTACACATATGTTATGTCAAAAGAAA
>NC_140992.1:116490564-116623946 GCF_052327205.1 Somniosus microcephalus
TGACGATTGCAAGGGGGGGTCAAGGGAAGATTGGAGTTTGGAGATTATGGAGTTGGGGAATCGGATAGATTGTAGAGGTGGGGGGTTGGGGGTCAGAGATCATAGAGATGCGGGTGTGGGGGGGTTTACTGGGTTGCTTGTTGGGACTGGAGGAAACACTCCTGCTCCTCCTGGCCCACAAGCAGTGCTGTAAATGGACTTACCTTACGGAGATCCGGCCCTACTCGCCTCCTTTTACCTTCCAGGTTTCCCAAGACGAGGGAACCCCGGCCGACTGTAGTTAAAATAGAAACCTTGTTAAAATGGAGGCTCACAGCCTCCTTAAAAAGTTTTCAACAACCGACCCGCCTCCTGAGAGCAGATTGGTGACCCACCCCTCGTCCTGACTCCGTTAAAACCAGAATTAGGCGGGTTCGAGGTGGCTTGGGTCGGATTTGAAACTTTCCCACCCGACACAAACCCACCCATTTATGGGGGTTAAAATTACCCCCATACTGGCTGATCATGGAGCAGTTAGGATGGAGTGTTGGGGAAGTCTGAAATCATTGACCATCCCACCCTAACAAGCAAGGAGGGTGATTTGAATGCAGAGGCTTAGCTTTAGGTAATAAATGGAGAGCGAAAGTATGAAAAAAATAAAGATGAAATGGTTCCAGCAGCTCAGGTAAGGTGTTGGGCATACAACCAAGCAGAAAATCCTTAAACATAACTATAAATTCAATTGTGGTCACTGAAGATGGCCCAATGATGATTCATGTAATAGAGATGAGCCCTATGGCTAGGTGATCTAATACTGGTATGTTGAGGTGAAGGAAATGTGAAAATGCTGTGATTGTATAGTGGTACTAAACCCATGAAATAATCTTGCTCTTTTTGAGCAATTACAATGACTTGTACTTTAGAGGTATAAGGCAGTCAGGTCTGGACCTCAATGACATGAAAAGCTGTACTTCAGTGAATTCTCAAAGAGAGTTATTGACGTGGGTCAGGAAATAAAGAAGGACTTGCATTTTATATAGCGCCTTTCACAACCTCTGGACATCCCAAAGTACTTTACAGCCAATGAAGTACTTCTGAAGTGTAGTCACTGTTGTAAGGTTGTAAATATGGCAGCCAATTTGCACACAGCAAGCTCCCACAAACAGCTATGAGATAAATGACCAGAGATCTGTTTTAGTGATGTTGGTTGAGGGATAAATGTTGGCTAGGACACCGGGAGAACTTCCCTGCTCTTCTTTGAAATAGTGCCGTGGGATCTTTTATGCCCACTCGAGAGAGAGAGCAGACGGGACCTCAGTTAATATCTCTTCAGAAAGACGGCACCTCTAACAGTGCAGCACTCCCTCAGTACAACACTGCAGTGTCAGCCTAGATTATGTGCTGAAGTCTCTGGAGTGGTACTTGAACACAACCTTTCGGCTCAGCAGCGAGAGTGCTACCCATTGAGCCACAGCTGACATAGAGATGGCTGTAGCAGAACATTGTACGGCCACAACCTTTTGACAACGTACGGTTTGAAGTTGTCAACCACATCCTTAATAAGGATGGTCCAAGTTGCAAGTGAATACTAATGCCGATGTTTTTAAAGGAAAGAACTTGCATTTATATAGCACCTTACACATCTCAAAGCACTTTACAACCAATGGATTACTTCTAAAGTGCAGTCACTGTTGTTATGTAAGCAAACATGGCAGCCAAATTGTAAAAAGCAAGGTCCCACAAAAAAGCATATAATCTGTTCTTGGTGTGGTTGACTGAGGGAAGAATGTTGAGCCAGGACACCAGAAGAACTCATGAGATCTTTTACTTCCACCTGATGGGGTTATATGCTCAAGTCTGTAATGGGGCTTAAATGTACAACCCCTCTGACTCAGAGATGAGAGTGAACATAAGAACATAAGAACATAAGAAATAGGAGCAGGAGTAGGCCAATCGGCCCCTCGAGCCTGCTCCGCCATTCAATAAGATCATGGCTGATCTGATCCTAACCGCCAATCCACTATCCCAGAACCATCTCCTGAATCTAACAGAATTAGACACACAAAATAGGAGCAGGATCAGGCTACACGGCCCCTGGGCCCGCTCCGCTACCCACAGGGCCATGACCGATCCGAACCTAGACTCATGTCCAATTTCCTGCCCGCTCCCCGTAACCTTTAATTCCCTTTACTTCTAGGAAACTGTCTATTTCTGTTTTAAATTTATGTAATGATGTAGCTTCTACAGCTTTTTGGGGCAGCATATTCCATGGACCTACCACCCTCTGAGTGAAGTAGTTCCTCCTCATCTCAGTTTTGAAAGAGCAGCCCCTTATTCTAAGACTATGCCCCCCTAGTTCTAGTTTCACCCATCATCGGGAACATCTTCCCCGCATCCACCCGATCCAACCCCTTCACAATCTTATATGTTTCAATAAGATCGCCTCTCATTCTTCTGAACTCCAATGAGTAGAGTCCCAATCTACTCAACCTCTCCTCATATGTCCATCCCCTCATCCCCGGGATTAACCGAGTGAACCTTCTTTGTACTGACTCGAGAGCAAGTATGTCTTTTCTTAAGTATGGACACCAAAACTGTACGCAGTATTCCAGGTGTGGTCTCACCAATACCTTGTACAACTGAAGCAATACCTCCCTATTTTTATATTCTATCCCCCTAGCAATGAAAGCCAACATTCCATTGGCCTTCTTAATCACTTGCTGCACCTGCATACTAACCTTTTGAGTTTCGTGCACCAGGACCCCCAGATCCCTTTGTACTTCAGTACTTTCCAGTTTCTTGCCATTAAGATAATAACTTGCTCTACTATTTTTCCTGCCAAAGTGCATAACCTCACACTTTCCAGTATTGTATTCCATCTGCCAAATCTCTGCCCATTTACTTAGCCTGTCTATGTCCCCTTGCAGGTTTTTTATGTCCTCCTCACTCACTACTTTCCCTCCCATCTTAGTATCATCTGCAAACTTTGGTATGTTACACTCGGTCCCCTCCTCCAAATCGTTAATATAGATTGTAAAGAGTTGGGGACCCAGCACTGACCCCTGCGGAACACCACTAGTTACTGATGGCCAGTCTGAGAATGAACCATTTATCCCAACTCTCTGCCTTCTGTTAGATAGCCAATCCTCTATCCATGCCAGAATATTACCCCCAATCCCGTGATTTTTTATCTTAAGCAATAATCTTTTGTGTGGCACCTTGTCAAATGCCTTTTGGAAGTCTAAATACACTACGTCCACTGGTTCCCCTTTATCCACCCTATACGTTATTTCCTCAAAGAACTCCAGCAAATTTGCTACCAACTGAGCCAAGCTGACATTATTATAAGAACATAAGAACATAAGAAGTAGGAGCAGGAGTAGGCCATACGGCCCCTCAGGCCTGCTTCGCCATTCAATAGGATCATGGCTGATCCGAATCTAGACTCACGTCCACTTCCCTGCCCTCTCCCCGTAACCCCTAATTCCCTTGTCTGCTAGGAAACTGTCTACCTCTGTTTTAAATTTATTTAATGTTGCAGCTTCCACAGCTCTCTGAGGTAGCAAAATCCATAGATTTACTACCCTCTGAGTGAAGAAGTTTCTCCTCATCTCAGTTTTGAAAGGGCAGCCCCTTATTCTAAGATTATGCCCCCTAGTTCTACTCTCACCCATCAGTGGAAACATCCTCACCGCATCCACCCGATCAAGCTCCCTCACAATCTTATATGTTTCGATAAGATCGCCTCTCATTCTTCTGAACTCCAATGAGTAGAGGCCCAACCTACTCAACCTTTCCTCATACTTCAACCCCCTCATCTCTGGAATCAACCTAGTGAACCTTCACTGAACCGCCTCGAGAGCAAGTATATCTTTTCTTAAATATGGAAACTAAAACTGCATGCAGTATTCCAGGTGTGGCCTCACCAATACCCTGTATAACTGCAGCAAGACCTCCCTGTTTTTATACTCCATCCCCCTTGCAATAAAAGCCAAGATTCCATTGGCCTTCCTGATCACCTGCTGCCCCTGCATACTAACTTTTTGTGTTTCATGCACCAGGACCCCGAGATCCCTTTGTAATGTAGCACTTTGCAGTTTCTCTCCATTTAGATAATAACTTGCTCTTTGACTTTTTCTGCCAAAGTGCATGACCTCACACTTTCCAATATTATATTGCATCTGCCAAATCTCTGCCCACTCACTTAGCCTGTCTGTGTCCTTTTGCAGGTTTTTTATGTCCTCCTCACTCACTGCTTTCCCTCCCATCTTTGTATCGTCGGCAAACTTGGATACGTTGCACTCGGTCCCTTCCTCCAAATCGTTAATATAGATTGTAAAGAGTTGGGGTCCCAGCACTGACCCCTGTGGAACATCACTAGTTACTGATTGCCATCCTGAGAATGAACCATTTATCCCAACTCTTTGTTTTCTGTTAGATAGCCAGTCTTCCACCCATGCCAGTATATTATCCCCAATCCCGTGATTTTTTTATCTTGATCAGTAATCTTTTGTGTGGAACCTTGTCAAATGCCTTTTGGAAGTCCAGATACACTACATCCACTGGTTCCCCTTTATCCACCCTGTATGTTACGTCCTCAAAGAATTCGAGCAAATTTGTCAAACATGACTTCCCCTTCATAAAACCATGCTGACTCTGTCCTATTAAATTATGTTTATCCAAATGCTCTGTTACTGTTTCCTTAATAATGGACTCCAACATTTTGCCAACCACAGATGTTAGGCTAACTGGTCTATAGTTTCCAGCTTTTTGTCTACTTCCCTTCTTAAATAAGGGAGTTACATTAGCGGTTTTCCAATCTGCCGGGACCTTTCCTGAGTCCAGGGAGTTTTGGAAAATAATCACCAATGCATCCACAATCCCTACCACCACTTCTCTCAAGACCCTAGGATGTAGGCCATCAGGTCCGGGGGATTTATCCGCCTTAAGTCCCATTATCTTACCGAGTACCATCTCCTTAGTGATTTTAATCGTGTTTAGCTCCTCCCCCCCCCCATTGCCCCCTGTTTGTCCAGTGTTGGGATATTTTTAGTGTCCTCTACTGTAAAGACTGATACAAAATATTTGTTCAGCATCTTTGCCATCTCCATGTTCCCCACCACTAGTTTCCTGGTCTCATCCTCTAAGGGACCAACGTTCACTTTAGCCACCCTTTTTCTTTTTATATAGCTGTAGAAACTCTTGCTATCTGTTTTTATATTTTTTGCTAGTTTACTTTCATAATCTATCTTCCCTTTCTTAATTAATCTTTTAGTTATTGTTTGCTGGCTTTTAAATGCTTCCCAATCTTCTATCCTCCCACTACATTTGGCTACTTTATATGCCCTAGTTTTCAGTCGGATACTATCCTTTATTACTTTACTAAGCCATGGATGGCTGTCTTTCCTTTTACTCCCCTTTTTCCTCAGTGGAATATATTTATCTTGAAAGATGTGAAATATCTCCTTGAATGTAGGCCACTGCTCTTGTACTGTCTTACACTTTAATCTGTTTTCCCAGTCCACTTTAGTCAATTCTACTCTCATACCTTCATAGTCTCCTTTATTTAAGCTCAGTACGCTGGTTTGAGATCCAACTCTCTCACCCTCAAACTGAATTTGGAATTCAACCATATTATGGTCACTCATTCCAAGGGGATCCTTTATTGGACATTTTTTATTAATCCTGTCTCATTACACAGGACCAGATCTAAGATTGCCTGCCCCCTGGTTGGTTCAGTTACATACTGCTCAAGGAACCCATCCCTAATACACTCTATGAACTCTTCCTCAAGGCTGCCATGCCCAATTTGATTAGTCCAGTCAATATGAAAGTTAAAATCCCCCATGATTATAGCTGTTCCCTTATTACAAGCCCCAACTATTTCCTGATTTATACTCCGACCAACAGAGTTGCAACTGTTAGGAGGCCTATAGACTACGCCCACTAGTGACTTTTTCCCCTTATTATTCTTTATCTCCACCCAAACTGTTTCACTATCCTGATCCTTTGAGGCAATATCATTTCTGACTATTGCAGTGATTCCATCCTTGACTAACATAGCAACCCCACCTCCCTTTCCTTCCTGTCTGTCCTTCCTAATTGTCAAATACCCTTGTATGTTTAGTTCCCAGTCATGATCATCTTGCAGCCATGTTTCCGTAATGGCCACCAGATCATACCCATGAGTAGTTATTTGTACCATCAACTCGTCTATTTTGTTACGAATGCTGCGTGCATTCAGATAAAGAACTTTCAAATATGTTTTCTGACAATTTATTCCTGCTTTTACCCCTTTTACTACTTTACCTTTATCATTATATATTCTGTCCCTTCCTGACACGCTCTGGTTTTTAATTCCCCCACTGCTACCTTGCTCTATTGCCTTCTCCGCTGTCATTTTTATTTTTCGCTCTCTTAAAACCTCCCCCCCACTAATTAGTTTAAAGCCCTCTCTACAGCCCTAGTTACTCGATTCGCCAGGATTCTAGTCCCAGCACTGGCCAAGTGAAGTCCGTCCCAACGGAACAGCTCTCTCCTGTCCCAGTACTGATGTCAGTGTCCCAAGAAGCAAAACCCATTTCTGCCACACCAGTCTTTGAGCCACGCATTTAACTCTCTAATTTTATTTACCCTAGCCAAATTTGCACGTGGCTCAGGTAGTAATCCAGAGATTATTACCCTTGTGGTTCTGCTTTTTAATTTGGCCCCTAGCTGCTCAAACTCCCTCAGCCAAAGTATTATTATTCACTTAATGCAGCCACAAAGAATTTGGACTTAGTGACCTAACTAGTTATCTTATCAAAATCAAAATCCCAAGCACCTTCTAAATAGATGCAGCACATTCAACAACAATAACCTCAATTTATACTGTATCTTTCCCAAGATGTCCGAAGGTGCTTTGTGGGAGGGGGGGGGGGGGATTGATAGACACTGAGCTGGAGGTAGGGGAAAGGTGGTATTTGGGGGTGGAGGGGGAAGAGAAATTCCACAGTAGACACCCACTTAGAAAGTGCATGTTCGGGAGAGAAGACGGGAGAGAAGAATAAAGTATTCAGACTCTGGAGTGTAGATCATTTCATTTCTTACGTAACAGCGATTCTCAAGTTAAGGGCTGAAAAAGAGTATTGTATGAAAGCAGTGCTGAAGGTGATATGTGAAAGAATTAGTGTAAGCAAACATCCAAACTGTTCCAAAAGTGCGTGCCAATTTACAAATCCACTCTTGATGCTTCATGCCCATCTTTGCAATATTGAGATTTTGGCCTTGCCCAGGCAGACGTATTCCAGCTGCTTCTGAGTAAGTGACAAAGTCTCACAAGTTCCAACTCTCTCCATTTCCCATAAAGTGTCAGCAATTCCTCTTAATAAATCTCCCTGGGTTTTTCCTTTGCCCTTTCCAACATGATTTTTTTTTAATTACTGAAATATAAGCAGAAATGAACAACAAAGGGAACAATAAAGCTTATTCATTTATAGTGAAAACAATGTCAGTTCTGTGATTGGCTAAGGCAATGATGCAATGGGTGGGGCTGGGATCTTTCATTGATACATCCACCTCTCTTTCCTTGTAGAAACTTTCCACCTGTGCTCATTAATATTCATGATCATTCATGAGGAGAATCCAGGAATGGTGAATTTTAACAACTGTTTGCTGCTCTTCTAATCACAGAAAATTCGTTAAAAAAATGGGGTTTCTCCCAATGGCAATAATCAAAAAAATTCTCAATCTGTAAAGTCCGAGTAGAGAGGGACTGGACAGGACATTACTTTAGCGTCTGTCCTTTCACCCTCTGGGACTGGGTGGTGCAGTTGGTCAGACATTGTCCTTTCATACTTGGGACTGGGTGGTACAGTGGGTCAGACACTGTCCTGTCACACTGCAGGACTGGGTGGTACAGTGGGTCAGGTACAGTCCTTTCACACTCTGGGACTGGGTGGTATAGTGGGTCAGACACTGTACTTTCACACTCTGGTTGGTATAGTGGGTCAGACACTCTCCTGTCACACTCTGGGACTGGGTGGTACAGTGGGTCAGGAACAGTCCTTTCACACTCTAGGACTGGGTGGTACAGTGGATCAGACGTTGTCCTTTCACATTCTGAGACTGGGTGGTACAGTGGGTCAGACACTGTCCTGACACACTGCGGGAATGGGTGGTATAGTGGGTCAGACACTGTCCTGTCACACTCCGGGACTGGGTGGTACAGTGGGTCAGGAATTGTCCTTTTACAGTCTGGGACTGGGTGGTACAGTGGGTCAGACGCTGTCCTTTCACATTCTGGGACTGGGTGGTACAGTGGGTCAGGCAATGTCCATTCACACTCTGGGACTGGGTGGTTCAGTGGGTCAGACGCTGTCCTTTCACATTCTGGGACTGGGTGGAACAGTTGGTCAGGCACTGTACTGTGACATCCGAGACTGGGTGTTACAGAGGGTCAGACACTGTCCTTTCACACTCTGGGACTGGGTCGTGCAATGGAGTCAGACATTGTCATTTCCCCATCTGGGACTAGGTGGTACAGTGGGTCAGACACTGTCCTTTCACTCTCTGGGACTGGATGTACAGTGGGTCAGGTAGTGTCCTTTCACACTCTGGAACTGGGTGGTACAGTGGGTCAGACACTGTCCTATCACAGTTCGGGACTGTGTGGTACAGTGGCTCAGACACTGTCCTTTCACTATCTGGGACTGGGTGTACAGTGGGTCAGACACCGTCCTTTCACACTCTGGGACTGGGTAGAGTGTGTCAAAAACTATTGTTTCACAGTCTGGGACCGGGTGGTAAACTGGGTCAGATATTGTCCCTTCCCACTCTGTGACCGGGTGGTACAGAGGGTCAGACACTGTCCTTTAACGCTCTGGGACTGGGTGGTTCAGTGGGTCAGACACTGCCCTTTCACACTCTGGGTCTGGGTGGTACAGTGGGTCAGACATTGTCCTTTCACACTCTGCGACTGGGTGGTACAGTGGGTCAGACACTGTCCTTTAACGCTCTGGGACTGGGTGGTACAGTGGGTCAGACACTGCCCTTTCACACTCTGGGACCGGATGTACAGTGGGTCAAATACTGTCCTTTCACACTCTGGGACTGGGTGGTACAGTGGGTCAGACACTGTCCTTTGACACTCTAGGACTGGGTCGTACAGTGGGTCAGGCAAAGTTCTATCTCATTCTGGGATAAAGTACAGTGTGTCAGACACTGTCCTTTCAAACTCTGGGATTGGGCGGTACAATTGGTCAGACACCGCCCTTTTATACTGTATGGGACTGGGTGGAACAGTGGGTTAGACGCTGTCCTTTCACACTCTGGGACAGCATGGTACAGTGGGTCAGAAACTGTCCTTTCACATTCTGGGACTGGGTGGTACAGTGTGTCAGGCACTGTCCTTTCACTCTCTGGAAATGGATGGTACAGCCGGTCAGACACTGTCCTTTCACACTCTGGGACTGGGTGGTACAGTGGGTCAGACACTGTCCTTTCACATTCTGGGACTGGGCGGTACAGTGTGTCGGACAGTCTCCTCTCACACTCTGGGACTGGGCGGTACAGTGGGTCAGACACTGTCCTTTAACACTCTGGGAGTGGTTGGTACAGTGTGTCAGACACTGTCCTTTCACATTCTGGGACTGGGCGGTACAGTGTGTCGGACAGTCTCCTCTCAAACTCTGGGACTGGGCGGTAGAGTGGAGTCAGACACTGTCCTTTCACATTCTGGGACTGGGTGGTACAGTGGGTCAGACACGGTCCTTTCCCCCTCTGGGACTGGGTGGTACAATGGGTCAGGCACTGTCCTTTCACACTCTGGGACTGGGCTGTACAGTGGGTCAGACACTGTCCTTTCACACTCTGGGACTGCGTGGTACAGTGGGTCAGAAACTGTCCTTTCACATTCTGGGACTGGGTGGTACAGTGTGTCAGGCACTGTCCTTTCACTCTCTGGAAATGGATGGTACAGCCGGTCAGACACTGTCCTTTCACACTCTGGGACTGGGTGGTACAGAGGGTCAGACACTTGTCCTTTCACACTCTGGGACTGGGCGGTACAGTGGCTCAGACACTGTCCTTTCACACTCTGGGACAGCGTGGTACAGTGGGTCAGACACTGTCCTTTCACACTCTGGGACTGGGTGGTACAGTGGGTCAGGCACTGTCCATTCACACTCTGGGACTGGGTGGTACAGTGGGTCAGACACTGTCCTTTCACACTCTGGGACTGGGTGGTGCAGTGGGTCAGATACTGTCCATTCACACTCTGGGACTCGGTGGTACAGTGGGTCAGACACTGTCCTTTCACACTCTGGGACTGGGTGATACAGTGGGTCAAACACTGTCCTTTCACACTCTGGGACTGGGTGGCACAGTGGTTCAGACACTGTCCTTTCACACTCTGGGACTGGGTGGTACAGTGGGTCAGACACTGTCCTTTCACACTCTAGGACTGGTGGTACAGTGGGTCAGACACTGTCCTTTCACACTCTAGGACTGGTGGTACAGTGGGTCAGACACTGTCCTTTCACACTCTAGGACTGGTGGTACACTGGGTCAGACACTGTCCTTTCGTGCTCTAGGACTGGGTGGTACAGTGGGTCAGACAGTGTCCTTTCACATTCTGGGGCTGGGTGGTACAGTGGGTCAGACACTGTCCTTTCACACTCTGGGACAGGGTGGGACAGTGGGTCAGACACTGTCCTTTCACACTCTGGGATTGGGTGATACAGAGGGTCAGACACTGTCCTTTCACACTCTGGGACTGGGTGGTACAGTGGGTCAGACACTGTCCTTTCACACTCTGGGACTGGGTGGTACATTGGGTCAGACACTGTCCTTTCACACTCTGGGACTGGGTGGTACAGTGGGTCAGACACTGTCCTATCACACTCTGGGACTGGCTGGTACAGTGGGTCAGACACTGTCCTTTCACACTCTGGGACAGAGTGGTACAGTGGGTCAGTCACTGTCCTTTCACACTCTGGGACTGGGTTGTACAGTGGGTCAGACACTGTCCTTTCACACTCTGGGACTGGGTGGTACAGCAGGTCAGACACTGTCCTTTCACATTCTGGGACTGGGTGGTACAGTGGGTCAGACACTGTCCTTTCACACTCTGGGACTGGGTGGTACAGTGGGTCAGACACTGTCCTTTCATACTCTGGGACTGGGTGGTACAGTGGGTCAGTCACTGTCCTTTCACATTCTGGGACTGGGTGGTACAGTGGGTCAGACACTGTCCTTTTACACTCTGGGACTGGATGGTACAGAGGGTCAGACACTGTCTTTTAACACTCTGGGACTGGGTGGTACAGTGTGTCAGACACTGTCCTTTCACATTCTGGGACTGGGTGGTACAGTGGGTCAGACACTGTCCTTTCACACTCTGGGACTGGGTGGTACAGTGGGTCAGACACTGTCCTTTTACACTCTGGGACTGGATGGTACAGAGGGTCAGACACTGTCTTTTAACACTCTGGGACTGGGTGGTACAGTGTGTCAGACACTGTCCTTTCACATTCTGGGACTGGGTGGTACAGTGGGTCAGACACTGTCCTTTCACACTCTGGGACTGGGTGGTACAGTGGGTCAGACACTGTCCTTTCTCACTCTGGGACTGGGTGGTACAGTGGGTCAAACACTCTCCTTTCACACTCTGGGACTGGATGTACAGTGGGTCAGACACTGTCCTTTCACACTCTGGGACTGGGTATTACAGTGGGTCAGACACTGTCCTTTCACACTCTGGGACAGGGTGTTACAGTGGATCAGACACTGTCCTTTCACACTCTGGGATTGGGTGGTACAGTGGGTCAGACACTGTCCTTTTACACTCTGGGACTGGGTGGTACAGTGGATCAGACACTGTCCTTTCACACTCTGGGACTGGGTGGTACAGTGGTTCAGACACTGTCCTTTCACACTCTGGGACTGGGTGGTACAGTGGATCAGACACTGTCCTTTCACACTCTGGGACTGGGTGGTACAGTGGGTCAGACACTGTCCTTTCACACTCTGGGACTGGGTGGTACAGTGGGTCAGACACTGTCCTTTCACACCATGGGACTGGGTGGTACAGTGGGTCAGAAAACAGTCCTTTCACCCTCTGGGACTGGGCGGTTCACTCGGTCAGACACTGTCGTATCACATTCCGGGACTGTGTGGTACAGTGGATCAGACACTGTCCTTTCACACTCTAGGACTGGTGGTACAGTGGGCCAGACAAAGTCCTTTCACACTCTGGGATTGGGTGGCACAGTGGGTCAGACAGTGTCCTTTCACATTCTGGGGCTGGGTGGCGCAGTGGGTCAGGCACTGTCCTTTCACACTCTGGGACTGGGAGGTACAGAGGGTCAGACACTGTCCTTTCACACTCTGACACTGGGTGGTACAGTGGGTCAGACACTGTCCTTTCACACTCTGGGATTGGGTGGTGCAGTGGGTCAGACACTGTCCTTTCACACTCTGGGACTGGGTTGTACAGGGGGTCAGACTCTGTCCTTTCACACTCTGGGACTGGGTGGTACAGTGGGTCAGACACTGTCCTTTCACACTCTGGGACTGGGTGGTACAGTGGGTCAGACACTGTCCTTTCATACTCTGGGACTGGGTGGTACAGTGGGTCAGTCACTGTCCTTTCACATTCTGGGACTGGGTGGTACAGTGGGTCAGACACTGTCCTTTTACACTCTGGGACTGGATGGTACAGAGGGTCAGACACTGTCTTTTAACACTCTGGGACTGGGTGGTACAGTGTGTCAGACACTGTCCTTTCACACTCTGGGACTGGATGTACAGTGGGTCAGACACTGTCCTTTCACACTCTGGGACTGGGTGGTACAGTGGGTCAGACACTGTCCTTTTACACTCTGGGACTGGGTGGTACAGTGGGTCAGACACTGTCCTTTCACACTCTGGGATTGGGTGATACAGAGGGTCAGACACTGTCCTTTCACAATCTGGGACTGGGTGGTACAGTGGGTCAGACACTGTCCTTTCACATTCTGGGACTGGGTGGTACAGTGGGTCAGACACTGTCCTTTCACACTCTGGGACTGGGTGGTACAGTGGGTCAGACACTGTCCTTTCACACTCTGGGACTGGGTGGTACAGTGGGTCAAACACTCTCCTTTCACACTCTGGGACTGGATGTACAGTGGGTCAGACACTGTCCTTTCACACTCTGGGACTGGGTATTACAGTGGGTCAGACACTGTCCTTTCACACTCTGGGACAGGGTGTTACAGTGGATCAGACACTGTCCTTTCACACTCTGGGATTGGGTGGTACAGTGGGTCAGACACTGTCCTTTTACACTCAGGGACAGGGTGTTACAGTGGATCAGACACTGTCCTTGCACACTCTGGGACTGGGTGGTACAGTGGATCAGACACTGTCCTTTCACACTCTGGGACTGGGTGGTACAGTGGTTCAGACACTGTCCTTTCACACTCTGGGACTGGGTGGTACAGTGGATCAGACACTGTCCTTTCACACTCTGGGACTGGGTGGTACAGTGGGTCAGACACTGTCCTTTCACACTCTGGGACTGGATGGTACAGTGGGTCAGACACTGTCCTTTCACACCATGGGACTGGGTGGTACAGTGGGTCAGAAAACAGTCCTTTCACCCTCTGGGACTGGGCGGTTCACTCGGTCAGACACTGTCGTATCACATTCCGGGACTGTGTGGTACAGTGGATCAGACACTGTCCTTTCACACTCTAGGACTGGTGGTACAGTGGGCCAGACAAAGTCCTTTCACACTCTGGGATTGGGTGGCACAGTGGGTCAGACAGTGTCCTTTCACATTCTGGGGCTGGGTGGCGCAGTGGGTCAGGCACTGTCCTTTCACACTCTGGGACTGGGAGGTACAGAGGGTCAGACACTGTCCTTTCACACTCTGACACTGGGTGGTACAGTGGGCCAGACAAAGTCCTTTCACACTCTGGGATTGGGTGGCACAGTGGGTCAGACAGTGTCCTTTCACACTCTGGGACTGGGTGGTGCAGTGGGTCAGACGCTGTCCTTTCACACTCTGGGACTGGGTGGTACAGTGGGTCAGACACTGTCCTTTCACACTCTGGGATTGGGTGGTGCAGTGGGTCAGACACTGTCCTTTCACACTCTGGGACTGGGTGGTACAGTGGGTCAGACACGGTCCTTTCCCCCTCTGGGACTGGGTGGTACAATGGGTCAGGCGCTGTCCTTTCACACTCTGGGACTGGGCTGTACAGTGAGTCAGACACTGTCCTTTCACACTCTGGGACTGCGTGGTACAGTGGGTCAGAAACTGTCCTTTCACATTCTGGGACTGGGTGGTACAGTGTGTCAGGCACTGTCCTTTCACTCTCTGGAAATGGATGGTACAGCCGGTCAGACACTTGTCCTTTCACACTCTGGGACTGGGTGGTACAGTGGCTCAGACACTGTCCTTTCACACTCTGGGACAGCGTGGTACAGTGGGTCAGACACTGTCCTTTCACACTCTGGGACTGGGTGGTACAGTGGGTCAGACACTGTCCATTCACACTCTGGGACTGGGTGGTACAGTGGGTCAGACACTGTCCTTTCACATTCTGGGACTGGGTGGTGCAGTGGGTCAGATACTGTCCATTCACACTCTGGGACTCGGTGGTACAGTGGGTCAGACACTGTCCTTTCACACTCTGGGACTGGGTGATACAGTGGGTCAAACACTGTCCTTTCACACTCTGGGACTGGGTGGCACAGTGGTTCAGACACTGTCCTTTCACACTCTGGGACTGGGTGGTACAGTGGGTCAGACACTGTCCTTTCAAACTCTAGGACTGGTGGTACAGTGGGTCAGACACTGTCCTTTCACACTCTAGGACTGGTGGTACAGTGGGTCAGACACTGTCCTTTCGTGCTCTAGGACTGGGTGGTACAGTGGGCCAGACAAAGTCCTTTCACACTCTGGGATTGGGTGGCACAGTGGGTCAGACAGTGTCCTTTCACATTCTGGGGCTGGGTGGTACAGTGGGTCAGACACTGTCCTTTCACACTCTGGGACAGGGTGGGACAGTGGGTCAGACACTGTCCTTTCACACTCTGGGATTGGGTGATACAGAGGGTCAGACACTGTCCTTTCACACTCTGGGACTGGGTGGTACAGTGGGTCAGACACTGTCCTTTCACACTCTGGGACTGGGTGGTACAGTGGGTCAGTCACTGTCCTTTCACATTCTGGGACTGGGTGGTACAGTGGGTCAGACACTGTCCTTTTACACTCTGGGACTGGATGGTACAGAGGGTCAGACACTGTCTTTTAACACTCTGGGACTGGGTGGTACAGTGTGTCAGACACTGTCCTTTCACACTCTGGGACTGGATGTACAGTGGGTCAGACACTGTCCTTTCACACTCTGGGACTGGGTGGTACAGTGGGTCAGACACTGTCCTTTTACACTCTGGGACTGGGTGGTACAGTGGGTCAGACACTGTCCTTTCACACTCTGGGATTGGGTGATACAGAGGGTCAGACACTGTCCTTTCACAATCTGGGACTGGGTGGTACAGTGGGTCAGACACTGTCCTTTCACATTCTGGGACTGGGTGGTACAGTGGGTCAGACACTGTCCTTTCACACTCTGGGACTGGGTGGTACAGTGGGTCAGACACTGTCCTTTCACACTCTGGGACTGGGTGGTACAGTGGGTCAAACACTCTCCTTTCACACTCTGGGACTGGATGTACAGTGGGTCAGACACTGTCCTTTCACACTCTGGGACTGGGTATTACAGTGGGTCAGACACTGTCCTTTCACACTCTGGGACAGGGTGTTACAGTGGATCAGACACTGTCCTTTCACACTCTGGGATTGGGTGGTACAGTGGGTCAGACACTGTCCTTTTACACTCAGGGACAGGGTGTTACAGTGGATCAGACACTGTCCTTGCACGCTTTGGGACAGGGTGTTACAGTGGATCAGACACTGTCCTTTCACACTCTGGGACTGGGTGGTACAGTGGATCAGACACTGTCCTTTCACACTCTGGGACTGGGTGGTACAGTGGTTCAGACACTGTCCTTTCACACTCTGGGACTGGGTGGTACAGTGGATCAGACACTGTCCTTTCACACTCTGGGACTGGGTGGTACAGTGGGTCAGACACTGTCCTTTCACACTCTGGGACTGGGTGGTACAGTGGGTCAGACACTGTCCTTTCACACCATGGGACTGGGTGGTACAGTGGGTCAGAAAACAGTCCTTTCACCCTCTGGGACTGGGCGGTTCACTCGGTCAGACACTGTCGTATCACATTCCGGGACTGTGTGGTACAGTGGATCAGACACTGTCCTTTCACACTCTGGGACTGGGTGGTACAGTGGGCCAGACAAAGTCCTTTCACACTCTGGGATTGGGTGGCACAGTGGGTCAGACAGTGTCCTTTCACATTCTGGGGCTGGGTGGCGCAGTGGGTCAGGCACTGTCCTTTCACACTCTGGGACTGGGAGGTACAGAGGGTCAGACACTGTCCTTTCACACTCTGACACTGGGTGGTACAGTGGGCCAGACAAAGTCCTTTCACACTCTGGGATTGGGTGGCACAGTGGGTCAGACAGTGTCCTTTCACACTCTGGGACTGGGTGGTGCAGTGGGTCAGACGCTGTCCTTTCACACTCTGGGACTGGGTGGTACAGTGGGTCAGACACTGTCCTTTCACACTCTGGGATTAGGTGGTGCAGTGGGTCAGACACTGTCCTTTCACACTCTGGGACTGGGTTGTACAGGGGGTCAGACTCTGTCCTTTCACACTCTGGGACTGGGTGGTACAGTGGGTCAGACACGGTCCTTTCCCCCTCTGGGACTGGGTGGTACAATGGGTCAGGCGCTGTCCTTTCACACTCTGGGACTGGGCTGTACAGTGGGTCAGACACTGTCCTTTCACACTCTGGGACTGCGTGGTACAGTGGGTCAGAAACTGTCCTTTCACATTCTGGGACTGGGTGGTACAGTGTGTCAGGCACTGTCCTTTCACTCTCTGGAAATGGATGGTACAGCCGGTCAGACACTTGTCCTTTCACACTCTGGGACTGGGTGGTACAGTGGCTCAGACACTGTCCTTTCACACTCTGGGACAGCGTGGTACAGTGGGTCAGACACTGTCCTTTCACACTCTGGGACTGGGTGGAACAGTGGGTCAGACACTGTCCATTCACACTCTGGGACTGGGTGGTACAGTGGGTCAGACACTGTCCTTTCACATTCTGGGACTGGGTGGTGCAGTGGGTCAGATACTGTCCATTCACACTCTGGGACTCGGTGGTACAGTGGGTCAGACACTGTCCTTTCACACTCTGGGACTGGGTGATACAGTGGGTCAAACACTGTCCTTTCACACTCTGGGACTGGGTGGCACAGTGGTTCAGACACTGTCCTTTCACACTCTGGGACTGGGTGGTACAGTGGGTCAGACACTGTCCTTTCAAACTCTAGGACTGGTGGTACAGTGGGTCAGACACTGTCCTTTCACACTCTAGGACTGGTGGTACAGTGGGTCAGACACTGTCCTTTCGTGCTCTAGGACTGGGTGGTACAGTGGGCCAGACAAAGTCCTTTCACACTCTGGGATTGGGTGGCACAGTGGGTCAGACAGTGTCCTTTCACATTCTGGGGCTGGGTGGTACAGTGGGTCAGACACTGTCCTTTCACACTCTGGGACAGGGTGGGACAGTGGGTCAGACACTGTCCTTTCACACTCTGGGATTGGGTGATACAGAGGGTCAGACACTGTCCTTTCACACTCTGGGACTGGGTGGTACAGTGGGTCAGACACTGTCCTTTCACACTCTGGGACTGGGTGGTACATTGGGTCAGACACTGTCCTTTCACACTCTGGGACTGGGTGGTACAGTGGGTCAGACACTGTCCTATCACACTCTGGGACTGGCTGGTACAGTGGGTCAGACACTGTCCTTTCACACTCTGGGACAGAGTGGTACAGTGGGTCAGTCACTGTCCTTTCACACTCTGGGACTGGGTTGTACAGTGGGTCAGACACTGTCCTTTCACACTCTGGGACAGAGTGGTACAGTGGGTCAGTCACTGTCCTTTCACACTCTGGGACTGGGTGGTACAGCAGGTCAGACACTGTCCTTTCACATTCTGGGACTGGGTGGTACAGTGGGTCAGACACTGTCCTTTCACACTCTGGGACTGGGTGGTACAGTGGGTCAGACACTGTCCTTTCATACTCTGGGACAGGGTGTTACAGTGGGTCAGTCACTGTCCTTTCACATTCTGGGACTGGGTGGTACAGCGGGTCAGACACTGTCCTTTTACACTCTGGGACTGGATGGTACAGAGGGTCAGACACTGTCTTTTAACACTCTGGGACTGGGTGGTACAGTGTGTCAGACACTGTCCTTTCACACTCTGGGACTGGATGTACAGTGGGTCAGACACTGTCCTTTCACACTCTGGGACTGGGTGGTACAGTGGGTCAGACACTGTCCTTTTACACTCTGGGACTGGGTGGTACAGTGGGTCAGACACTGTCCTTTCACACTCTGGGATTGGGTGATACAGAGGGTCAGACACTGTCCTTTCACAATCTGGGACTGGGTGGTACAGTGGGTCAGACACTGTCCTTTCACATTCTGGGACTGGGTGGTACAGTGGGTCAGACACTGTCCTTTCACACTCTGGGACTGGGTGGTACAGTGGGTCAGACACTGTCCTTTTACACTCTGGGACTGTGTGGTACAGTGGGTCAAACACTCTCCTTTCACACTCTGGGACTGGATGTACAGTGGGTCAGACACTGTCCTTTCACACTCTGGGACTGGGTATTACAGTGGGTCAGACACTGTCCTTTCACACTCTGGGACAGGGTGTTACAGTGGATCAGACACTGTCCTTTCACACTCTGGGATTGGGTGGTACAGTGGGTCAGACACTGTCCTTTTACACTCAGGGACAGGGTGTTACAGTGGATCAGACACTGTCCTTGCACGCTTTGGGACAGGGTGTTACAGTGGATCAGACACTGTCCTTTCACACTCTGGGACTGGGTGGTACAGTGGATCAGACACTGTCCTTTCACACTCTGGGACTGGGTGGTACAGTGGTTCAGACACTGTCCTTTCACACTCTGGGACTGGGTGGTACAGTGGATCAGACACTGTCCTTTCACACTCTGGGACTGGGTGGTACAGTGGGTCAGACACTGTCCTTTCACACTCTGGGACTGGGTGGTACAGTGGGTCAGACACTGTCCTTTCACACCATGGGACTGGGTGGTACAGTGGGTCAGAAAACAGTCCTTTCACCCTCTGGGACTGGGCGGTTCACTCGGTCAGACACTGTCGTATCACATTCCGGGACTGTGTGGTACAGTGGATCAGACACTGTCCTTTCACACTCTCGGACTGGTGGTACAGTGGGCCAGACAAAGTCCTTTCACACTCTGGGATTGGGTGGCACAGTGGGTCAGACAGTGTCCTTTCACATTCTGGGGCTGGGTGGCGCAGTGGGTCAGGCACTGTCCTTTCACACTCTGGGACTGGGAGGTACAGAGGGTCAGACACTGTCCTTTCACACTCTGACACTGGGTGGTACAGTGGGTCAGACACTGCCCTTTCACACTCTGGGATTGGGTGGTGCAGTGGGTCAGACACTGTCCTTTCACACTCTGGGACTGGGTTGTACAGGGGGTCAGACTCTGTCCTTTCACACTCTGGGACTGGGTGGTACATTGGGTCAGACACTGTCCTTTCACACTCTGGGACTGCGTGGTGCAGTGGGTCAGTCGCTGTCCTTTCACACTCTGGGACTGGGTGGTACAGTGGGTCAGACACTGTCCTTTCACACTCTGGGACTGGGTGGTACAGTGGGTCAGACACTGTCCTTTCACACGCTGGGACTGGGTGGTACAGTGGGTCAGAAACTGTCCTTTCACATTCTGGGACTGGGTGGTACAGTGTGTCAGGCACTGTCCTTTCACTCTCTGGAAATGGATGGTACAGCCGGTCAGACACTGTCCTTTCACACTCTGGGACTGGGTGGTACAGTGGGTCAGACCCTGTCCTTTCACACTCTGGGACTGGGTGGTACAGTGGGTCAGGCACTGTCCTTCCACACTCTGGGACTGCGTGCTACAGTGGGTCAAACACTGTCCTTTCACACTCTGGGACTGGGTGGTACAGTGGGTCAGACAATGTCCTTTCACACTCTGGGACTGAGTGGTACACTGGGTCAGACACTGTCCTTTCACACACTGGGACTGGGTAGTACAGTGTGTAAGGCACTCTCCTTTCACACTCTGGGACTGGGTGGTACAGTGGGTCAGAATCTATCCTTTCACACTCTGGGACTGGGCGGAACAGTGGGTCAGACACTGTCCTGTCACACTCTGGGACTGGGTGGTACAGTGGTTCAGACACTGTCCTTTCACATTCTGGGACTGTGTGGTACAGTGGTTCAGACACTGTCCTTTCACATTCTGGGACAGGATGGTACAGTGGGTCAGACACTGTCCTTTCACACTCTGGGACTGAGTGGTACAGTGGGTCAGACAAAGTCCTCTCACCCTCCGGGACTCTGTGGTACAGTGGATCAGACACTGTCCTTTCACACTCTGGGACTGGGTGATACAGTGGGTCAGACGCTGTCCGTTCACCCTCTGGGACTGGGTGGTACAGTGGATCAGACACTGTCCTTTCACATTCTGGGACTGCGTGGTACAGTGTGTCAGAAACTGCCCTTTCACTCTATGGAACTGGATGGTACAGCCGGTCAGACACTGTCCTTTAACACTCTGCGACTAGGTGGTACAGTGGGTCAGACACTGTCCTTTCAAACTCTGGGACTGGATGGTACAGTGGGTCAGACACTGGCATGTCAAACTCTGGCACAGGGTCGTACAGTGGAGTGAGACACTGTCCCTTCCCCCTCTGGGACTGAGCGGTACAGTGGGTCAGACAATGTCCTTTCACATTCTGGGACTGGGTGGTGCAGTGGGTCAGACACTGTCCATTCACACTCTGGGACTGGGTGGTAAAGTGGGTCAGACACTGTCCATTCACACTCTTGGACTGGGTGGTACAGTGGGTCAGACACTGTCCTTTCTCTCTCTGGGACTGGGTGGTACAGTGTGTCAGACACTGTCCTTTCACACTCTGGGACTGGGTGGTACAGTGGGTCAGACACTGTCCTTTCACACTCTGGGACTGGGTGCTACAGTGGGTCAGACGCTGTCCTTTCACACTCTGGGACTGGGTGGTACAGTGGGTCAGACGCTGTCCTTTCACACTCTAGGACTGGGCGGTACAGTGGGTCAGACACTGTCCTTTCACACTCTGGGACTGGGTGGTACAGTGGGTCAGACACTGTCCCTTCACACTCTGGGACTGGGTGCTACAGTGGGTCAGACGCTGTCCTTTCACACTCTAGTACTGGGCGGTACAGTGGGTCAGACACTGTCCTTTCACACTCTAAGACAGGGTGGTACAGTGGGCCAGACAAAGTCCTTTCACCCTTTGGGACTGGGTGGTACAGTGGGTCAGACGCTGTCCTTTCACATTCTGCGACTGGGTCGTAGAGTGGAGTCAGACACTGTTCTTTCCCCCTCTTGGACAGGGTGGTACAGGGGGTCAAATACTGTCCTTTCACATTCTGGGATAGGGTGGTACAGAGGGTCAGACACTGTCCTTTCACCCTCTGGGACTGGGTGGTACAGTGGGTCAGACGCTGTCCTTTCACCCTCTGGGACTGGTTGGTACAGTTGGTCAGGCACTGTCCTGTGACAGTCCTGGAGTGGGTGGTACAGTGATTCAGACACTGTCCTTTCACGTTCTGAGACTGGGTGTACAGTGGATGAGACACTGTCCTTTCACACTCTGGGACTGGGTGCTACAGTGTGTCAGACACTGTCCTTTCACACTCAGTAACTGGGTGGTACAGTGGGTCAGATGCTGTCCTTTCACACTTTGGGACTGGGTCATAGAGTGGTGTCAGACACTGTCCTTTCACCCTCTAGGACTGGGTGGTACAGTGGGTCAGACACTGTCCTCTCACACTCTGTAACTGGGTGTTACAGTGTGTCAGACACTGTCCTTTCACACTCTGGGACTGGGCGGTACAGTGTGTCAGACACTGTCCTTTCACACTCTGGGACTGGGTGGTACAGTGGATCAGACACTGTCCTTTCACACTCTGGGACTGGGTGGTACAGTGGGTCAGAAATTCTCCTTTCACACTCTGGGACTTGTTGGTACAGTGGTTCAGACACTGTCCTTTCACACTCTGGGACTGTGTTTTACAGTGAGTCAGACACTGTCCTTTCACACTCTGGAACTGGGTGATACAGTGGGTCAGACAAAGTTCTTTCACCCTCTGGGACTGGGCGGTACAGTGGGTCAGACACTGTCCTTTCACACTCTGGGACTGGGTGGTACATTGGGTCAGACGCTGTCCGTTAACACTCTGGGACTGGGTGGTACAGTGGATCAGACAATGTCCTTTCACCCTCTGGGACTGGGTGGTCCCGTGGGTCAGACACTGTCCTTTCACACTCTGTAACTGGGTGGTACAGTGGGTCAGACGCTGTCCGTTCACACTCTGGGACTGGGTGGTACAGTGGATCAGACACTGTCCTTTCACACTCTGGGACTGGGTGATACAGTGGGTCAGACACTGTCCTTTCACACTCTGGGATTGGGTGGTACAGTGGGTCACACACTGTCCTTTCACACTCTGGGATTGGGCGGTACAGTGGTTCAGACACTGTCCTTTCACACTCTGGGACTGGATGGTACAGTTCATCAGACACTGTCCTTTCACACTCTGGGACTGGGTCGTAGAGTGGAGTCAGTCACTGTCCTTTCCCCCTCTGCGACTGGGTGGTACAGTGGGTCAGACACTGTCCTTTCACACTCTGGGACTGGGTGGTACAGTGGGTCAAACACTGTCCTTTCACACCCTGGGACTCGGTGGTACAGTGGGTCACACACTATCCTTTCGCACTCTGGGATTGGGTGGTACAGTGGGTCAGACACTGTCCTTTCACCCTCTAGGACTGGGTGGTGCAGTGGGTCAGATGCTGTCCTTTCAAACTCTAGGACTGGGTGGTATAGTGGGTCAGACGCTGTCCTTTCACACTCTAGGACTGGGTGGTACAGTGGGTCAGACGCTGTCCTTTCACACTCTGGGATTCGGTGATACAGTGGGCCAGACAAAGTCCTTCCACCCTCTGCGACTGGGAGGTACAGTGGGTCAGACACTGTCCTTTCACTCCCTGGGACAGGGTGGTACAGTGGGCCAGACAAAGTCCTTTTACCCTGTGGGACTGGGTGGTACAGTGGGTCAGACGCTGTCCTTTCACATTCTGGGACTGGGTGGTACAGTGTGTCAGACAAAGTCCTTTCACCCTCTGGGTCTGAGTGGAACAGTGGGTCAGACACTGTCCTTTCAGACTCTGGGATTGGGTGGTACAGAGGGTCAGACACGGTCCTTTCACACTCTGGGACTGGGTGGTACAGTGCGTCAGACACTGTCCTTTCACACTCTGGGACTGGGTGGTACAGTGGGTCAGACACTGTCCTTTCATACTCTGGGACTGGGTGGTACAGTGGGTCAGACACTGTCCTTTCCCCCTCTGGGACACGGTGGTACAGGGGGTCAAATACTGTCCTTTCAGACTTTGGGATAGGGTGGTACAGAGGGTCAGACACTGTCCTTTCTCTCTCTGGGACTGGGTGGTAAAGTGTGTCAGACACTGTCCTTTCACACTCTGGGACTGGGTGGTACAGTGGGTCAGACACTCTCCTTTCACACTCTGGGACTGGATGGTAATGTACGTCAGACGAAGTTCTATCATACTCTGGGACTGGGTGTACAGTGGATCAGACACTGTCATTTCACATTCTGGGACTGGTTGGTGCAGTGGGTCAGGCACTGTCCTATGACAGTCCGGGACTGAGTTGTACATTGGGTCAGACACTGTCCTTTCACACTCTGGGACTGGGTCGTACAGTGGAGACAGACTCTGTCCTTTCCCCCTCTGGGACAAGGTGCTACAGTGGGTCAGATACTGTCCTTTCACACTCTGGGACTGGGTGGTACAGTGTGTCAGACACTATCCTTTCACACTCTGGGATTTGGCGGTACAGTGTTACAGGCACTATTCTTTCACACTCTGGGATTGGGTGGTGTCTTGTTTTGCACACTTTGTACAAAAATAATAACTTGCCGGACAACGGAGTATTGCAGTTTAATATCTTTTATGAAGCATCAGGTCTGAGATCTCAATCATACAGCACAGTGGGGACAAGATGGAGTTAGGACCCCTAGACATGGGTCTTCAAAACAATAGCAGTCCTTACTGATGCCTGCAGGCCAATGACAACTCAGCATGTGATCACATGTGAATATAATAGGTATTCCTTACAGTTGCCTGCGGGCCAATGATAATTCGATGTGCAAATGTTACATCCCCCTTCGTTTAAAAGAAAAATGTTATGCATTACTTTTAAACCTTTCTTCTACCTAATGTTCTCAGTAGCATAAACATATAAGTAAACTCAACATTTAACTAGCGCTGAAAACATCTCAACGTTTCAATAACGATGTACAGTTTTTTTTTTAGGGCAGCCATCCGCCTATACCCTTTGACAGTTCACAAATCAAGGATAACTCTAGGCTTGACCCCTCATCCCGACCTTGTGTGGTGTGGAACTGAGCATGCTCCTGAATCGGTCAACAAATCAGGTTCAGGTTTAGGTTCAGGTAAGTATGATGTGTTTTGTGTATTGCTCTGTTCATCACACTCTGTTGAACTGATCCTCTCGTCGGAATGACAGTGTTGTTCCTTGGTGTTCAGGAGGTGCCTGCGATTGCGGCAGTACACCTGTCCTTCTGGGGTGCGGACGTGATACGATCGCTCAGTGTCATCTGGCTGGATGATGACTGCTGGCTTCCAGTAGTCATGCTCCTGGATTCTGACGGATTCCCCATTGTGCAGTGGCGGCAGTAGTCTAGCTGACCTGTCATAGTATCTCTTTTGGTGTTGCTGTCTCTGTACACGTTTTGCATGCACTTGCTTGCAGCCGATGACCTCTGGCTGCAGCTGCTGGTTGGTGCTTGGAAGGATTGAGCGAAGTCTGCGGCTCATCAACAGCTGTGCTGGTGACTTGAAGTTGTCAACCGGAGTGTTGCGGTACTCAAGCAGACTGATGGAAGGGTCTCTTTTGTCCGCTTTGGCTTTGTCCATGAGTGTTTTTGCAATCTGGACAGTTTTTTCAGCAAGGCCATTACTTTGAGGGTAATGTGGGCTTGATGTGACATGTGTGAAATCCCATGCCTTGGTAAACGACTCGAACTCTTTTGATTTGTATTGGGGGCCATTGTCTGAGTCTAAAGTCTCTACCATGCCATGCCTGGCAAAGGCTGCCTTTAGCTTGTGGAACACAGCTGCAGATGTGGTGCTGTGAAGCTTGTCCAATTCAAAGAATCTGCTGTAGTAATCAACAGTCACTATGTAGTCCTCGTTGTTCCATGTGAACAGATCCATTGCCGTGACCTGCCAGGGCCTGTCTGGTGAGGTATCATGGGCTCTTTGACATTTGATGGGCGGCGTTCTAGACAAATGGAACATTTTCCGACAGTGTCCTCAATGTGTCTGCACATTCCGGGCCAAAACATAATGTCACGTGCTCTTTGTTTGCATTTTTCCATGCCCATATGTCCAGCATGAATTTTTGTCAACATCTCTTCTCTGAGACTGGTAGGAATGATGATTTTCTCCCCTTTGAAGACGATTCCGTTGATTTGTGACAGTTCGTCTCTGTGGTTCCAGAATTCAGATATGCTCTGAGGGCACTTCCTCCTTTCCTCAGGCCATCCTTCATGTATGAATTTGCTCAGCAGTGTGAGTTGTGCATCTTTCTCTGTTCATGCTCAGATCTCCTTCAGTTTTGAGTCACTCACAGGTAAGCTGTTGTACACCATGTGCACCTGCACATCCACGTCTTCACTGAGGCTGCTGTCCTGGTAGCTAAGAGACTTTCTGGAGAGTGTGTCTGCGACAGGAATGTCTTTGCCTGGACGGTGAATGATTGTGAAGTCGTACTTCTGTAGCTGAAGGATCATTCTCTGTAGCCTTGGTGGGGCTGCGGCTAGTGGTTTCCTCATGATTGACTCGAGGGGCTTCTGGTCGGATTCCACAATGACTTGTCGGCCATAGACATACTGGTGGAAACGCTTACATCCAAACAGAATTGCATATAGCTCTTTCTCGATTTGAGCATAGTTGATTTCACTGTCTGACAGATCTGGAATTGTAGCCGATGGGCTTTCCTTCTTGCAGTAATACTGCAGCTAGTCCATACTTTGATGCATCCACTTGTAGTCTGAGCTTTTTGTTGGGGTCAAAGTAGGCAAGAACTGGTCCTGGTTCTCTGGTGATTAGGTCTTTCATTTTCTGAAATGCTGTGTCATGTTGTTTGTCCCACAGGAACTCATTGGATTGTTTGAGCAACTGATGCATGGGTGCGTTGATTTCGGAGAGGCTCGGGGCAAACTTGGCTAAGTAGTTAACCATGCCTAGTGCTGTCTCTAGCTCTGCACGGTTTTCGGCGGCTCCATCTTCTTGATGGCGGAGATTTTCTCTGGATCCGGCTTAATACCATCAGTTGAGAGGCGATGCCCGAAATAACTGATCTCGGTGGATCCGATTATGCTTTTCTCGGGGTTGAGCCGGATACCTTTCTCCCGTGATCTTTGTAGCATCGCACGGAGGTTCCTGTCGTGTTCCTCTCTATTCTTGCCATAGATGAGGATGTCATCTACGATTGCGACTACTCCATCAAGGCCTTCATCGGTTTCGTCGATCTTCCGCTGGAATTCATCCTGAGCTGAGATAAGACCAAATGGTAAACACAGAAATCGGTAGCGTCCAAATGGTGTGTTGAACGTTGTTAGCTTAGATAACTCTTCCGTGAGTTTGATAGTCCAGTATCCTGATCATGCGTCCATTACACTGAAGTAACGTGCTCCTACTAGCTTGGGTGTGATGTCATCTAGCATTGGTAGAGGGTAGTGAGGGCGTTTGATAGCCTTGTTCAAATCTCTGGGGTCGAGACAGACTCTGAGCTTGCCTGTACGTGGTTTCTCAACCACTACTAACACATTGACCCACTCTGTTGGTTCTGTTTCCCGGACGATGATTTCTGTATTCTCCATGCTCTGTAGCTCCTCCTTCAGGCGACTACGTAGAGCAAGGGGTATCCTTCTCGGTGGGCAAACCACAGGGGTTGCTGCTGGGTCAAGGTGAATAGTGCATTCACCTGGGAATAGTCCGATTCCTTTAAAAACGTCAGCAAACTCCTCCATGACTGTCTGCTTGTCAACTGGTGCTGTCAATGATAGCACTAGCTTGATGAGGTCCATGTCTAAACATGCCTTTAGACCTAGCACTGGAGGTGCTCATGTGTCAACAATGTAAAAGTCCAACATCATGTCACATTCTTTGTACTTGCATTTCATCATGCATGTGCCTTTTACATTGAGCTGCTCACCCCCATAGCCGGTCAGTCTGCATGAGGTGGGCTGCAGCTCACACTCATCCTTCAAGCTGTGATACTCACTCAGAGGAATTACGTTAACCTGAGATCCAGTGTCTAGTTTAAACTTAAGCTCTGTGCCCTGTTTTCCTATCTCAATATCGGCATAGGCTTGCTCAGTCTCTGAAATCTGTTTTTTCTGTGACACAGAATCAATAAACAGTTCCTTGTAGGAGTCTACGTACTCCTAGCAAAAAATACTGAACTCGGAGAGGTTCAACAGAAAAGGTTTAATTGTTGAGGCTGCATGCTGAACACAAAATGGAGTCAGAGACTACACAAAGTACGACTGCCTTTCATCAGTGCACAGCTTCGACTGCTCCTCCCCCGCTCTGGGCTTAACTATGTTGCAGATTGAGTTTCTTAAAGGTGTGATCCTTCTTAAAGGCATGACGCCTGATTTATAGTCTACGGACCGGAAAGCGGATTGTGTCCTTTCTGTGATCGGTACGCCACACAGCTCCCCCCAGAATCCGCTAGTAGGGAGTGTACGAACCGGCGTGGTGGCTTGATGGCACGGCCGGAACGGCTCTTGGCGGTTGGTGTCGGGAGTGGGGCGGTCGGACGCATCGGGCTCTTTTTCGGTCAGCCCCGTGGTGGGGGTTGGCCCACTTGAACGGATTCGTCAGGCTCTAGGTGCGCCAGCTTGAGCCGGTCGACCGACACCTTGTCAGTTCTGCCGCCCACTTCGAGGAGGAAGAACTTGTTCCCCGTCTGGAGTACCTTGTAGGGTCCGTCGTATGGGGGCCGTAGAGGTCCTCGGTGGGCGTCATGGCGCATGAAAACAAATTTGGCCATGTGCAGGCTAGGTGGGACGCGGGTTGCTGGTTCGCCGTGCCGGCCGGTGGGTACCAGAGCAAACTGTTGTGCTCGGTTGGCGAAAGCGCGGCGTTGCTGGTCAGCCGACCAGGGGGTCGTGGCGGTGGGCAGAAACTCTCCAGGTACGCGCAGCGGCTGGCCGTACATGAGTTCCGCCGCCGAGGCTTGCAGGTCTTCCTTGACCGCGGAGCGTAGGTCGAGTAGCACCCACCGGAGGCGGTCGATCCAAGCCTCGTCCTCGAGGCTGGCGCGGAGGGACGCCTTCATGGACCTGTGGAATCACTCGCACAGTCCTTTGGCTTGGGGGTGGTAAGCCGTGGTGCAGTGAACGGCCACCCCGAGGTTTCGGGCGATGGCGGCCCACAGATCAGAAGTGAACTGCGAGCCTCTATCCGACGTCATGTCAGAGGGGATGCCGAACCGAGCGACCCAGGTACCGATGAACGCCCTCGCGATGTCGGCGGTGGTGGTGGACATCAGTGGAATGGCCTCGGGCCAGCGGGTGGTACGTTCCACGATTGTCAGCATGTGCGTGTGACCTTGTGATGGCGGCAGGGGGCCGACGAGCTCGATGTGGACGTGGTCGAACCTTCTTTCTGGCACGGTGAACTCCTCGAGTGGGGCTTTGACATGCTGGTGGATTTTGGCACGCTGGCAAGCTATGCAGGATCTGGACCAGACGCGCACATCTTTGCGCAGGCCGCGCCAGACAAATCGGTTGGCCACCAGTCTAATGGACGCGCGGGTGCCGGGGTGTGAGAGGCCGTGGACGATGTCGAACACCCGTTTTCGCCAGGACGCCGGGACTACGGGGCGGGGTTGCGCCAAGGAGGTGTCGCATTTGACTGTGACGGCGGACGGGCCGCAGGCGACGTCGGTCAGTCGCAGCCCTGGGAGGGTTGTGGGCACGGAGAGCAGATCGGGGTTGGTGCGTTGCTCCGCTGCCAGTTGAGCATAGTCCACTGCCAGGTGGGCGCCGTGGACGGCGGGGCGGGATAGGCAGTCGGCCACCACGTTGTCTCGACCGGAGACGTGCCGGATGTCCGTGGTGAATTCGGATACCGCGGCGAGCTGGCGTTGTTGCCTGGCTGACCACGGGTCCGCAGATTTCGCCATCGTGAATGTCAGGGGTTTGTGGTCGACAAACGCGGTGAAGGGGCGGCCCTCCAGTAGAAATCTAAAATGGCGGACCGCCAGGTACAGTGCGAGGAGCTCGCAGTCAAAGGCGCTGTATTTGGCCTCCGGGGGGCGCAGTTGGTGGCTGAAAAAGGCCAGCGGTTGCCAGGCCCCGTCGACCCACTGTTCGTACACGGCGCCGACCGCGTGGTCGGAGGTGTCCGTGGTGAGGGCCACCCTGGCGTTGGGCTGTGGGTGAGTGAGCATGGTGGCGTCGGCGAGCGCCTTTTTGGTCGAGTCGAAAGCGGTCAACATGTCCGCCATCCACTCAATCGCCATTCTGTCTTTCTTACCCCGGAGGGCTTCGTATAGGGGCCGCATGAGGGAAGCCGCTCCGGGAATGAAGCGGTTGTAAAAGTTGATCATCCCCAAGAACTCCTGGAGGCCTTTGATGGTGGTAGGCCGGGGGAACTGCTGGACGGCTTGCACCTTGGCGGGCAGGGGAATGGCTCCGTCCTGCGTGATGTGGTGGCCGAGGAATTCGATCCTGCTGAGGCCGAATTGGCACTTGGCTGGGCTGATGATGAGCCCGTGCTCACTGAGCCGCTGGAACAGGGTGCGGAGGTGCTCGATGTGTTCCTGCTTGGAGGAACTAGCTACCAGGATGTCATCCAGGTAGACAAAGAGGAACTTCAGGTCCCGGAGGACCGAGTCCATGAGCCGCTGGAAGGCCTGGGCCGCGTTTTTGAGGCCGAAGGGCATTCGGAGGAACTCGAATAGCCCAAAAGGGGTGATTATGGCCCTCTTGGGAACCTCCGTGGGGTGGACTGGCACCTGATGGTAACCGCGCACCAGGTCAACTTTGGAGAAGACTGAGCGGCCGGACAGTCTAGCCGAGAAGTCTTGAATGTGTGGTATGGGGTACCGATCCAGCGTGGTGGCGTCGTTTAGGCGCCGGTAGTCCCCGCAGGGGCGCCATCCCCCATCGGGTTTGGTGATGATGTGGAGTGGGAGGCCCAGGGGCTGTTAGAGCGGCGGATGATGCCGAGCTGTTCCATTGTAGCGAACTCGGCCCGCGCGATCTCCAGCTTGGCCGGGTCCAGCCTGCGGGCGTGGGCATACACCGGTGGGCCTGTGGTGGGGATGAAGTGTTCTACCCCGTGCTTAGCAACCTTCGTGGAGAAGGTCGGGTTGGTGAGGGCTGGGAACTCAGCCAGGAGTGCTGAGTAGTCGTCCGTTGAGCGGGCGCGGCACTGCCACGCCATTTCGGCAGGTTGGGGGGGGGCCATTGCGCCCGGGATAGGTGACATGGTGTTCATGTCCACGAGGCGGTGCCGAGGCATGTCGACCAACAGGCTGTGGGCGCACAGGAAATCCACACCGAGGAGCGGGGAGAGCACCTTGGCGGTGATAAACTCCCAGTGGTACCGGCGGCCGGCGAGGTCGATGGTGACGGTGCGGGTGCCGTACGTCCGGATGTCGGTGCCGTTGGTGGCAGCCAGCGCAGGGCCGCGGCCGCCTCGCTGGATCTCGAGGGCGGACGCGGGGATGATGCTGCGCTGCGCGCCCGTGTCGCATAGGAAACGGCGTCCGGAGGCGCTGTCCGTAACGTACAGCAGCGCGCCTGCTTGCCCCACGGCCATCGTGTAGGCCGGTGTGGGGGCGGTTGGAAACGTGCAGGGATGGCTGCAGCGGCGTGCCCGTGCGCCGAACCGGGTATGGAAGTAGCAGTAGCCCTGGGTCGGAGGGCTTGGGGGACGTGGGGGCCTGGGGGGCCTCGTGGCCGAGCTGTGTGGCCGCGCAATAGAGGGTGGAGCGCGTGCCGACGCTGCGGAGGCCAGGTCGGGGGTGACGGCATGGTTGGAGCTGGCGGACAGGAGCTTATCGGCTTCATTGGCCAGGGCCTCGAGGTCCGTGAGGCTGGACGCCACGATCGCCGGGCGGATGCTGGGAGGTAGTTGGCGGATAAAGAGCGTGTGGAAGAGGGAGCCGGGCGGTTTCTCATCAGTCAGAGCAAGCATGTGTGAGAGCAAGTCTGACGGCGTGGAGTCACCGAGGCCCGGGAGGTCGAGGAGGTGGCAGTTGCGCAAGAATTGGGAGGCTGTGAATTTTTTAATGAGCGCAGCCTTGAGATGTGCGTACTTGCCTTCCTCCGGAGGATTTTGTGGTGTTGTCCAGACTTTCGTGATTGTGGAGCTGCCCAGGGAGGCGAGGAGGTAGTCGTACATCGTTGCGTCGGAGGTGATGCCGCGGAGTCGGAATTGTGATTTGGCTTGAAGGAACCAGGCGGTGGCCAGGTTCTCCCAAAACTCCGGCAGCTTCACAGAAACTGCGTTTGTGTCAGCCATGGTTACGCTTAGGAGTCGCCCTGAGCGTCAGGGTCACCAATGTAGGAGTCTACGTACTCCTAACAAAATATACTGAACTCAGAGAGGTTCAACAGAAAAGGTTTAATTGTTGAGGCTGCATGCTGAACACAAAATGGAGTCAGAGACTACACAAAGTATGACTGCCTTTCATCAGTGCACAGCTTCGACTGCTCCTCCCCCACTCTGGGCTTAACTATGTTGCAGATCGAGTTTCTTAAAGGTGTGATCCTTCTTAAAGGCATGACGCCTGATTTATAGTCTACGGACCGGAAAGCGGATTGTGTCCTTTCTGTGATCGGTATGCCACATCCTCTGCATTTGGCTCTCTATCTGGCATTTGGCTGTCACTCACTGTGTGTACTGCTGTGAGTCAGATCAGACCTGATGCTTCATTAAAATAGTTTAAACTTAAGCTCTGTGCCCTGTTTTCCTATCTCAATATCGACATAGGCTTGCTCAGTCTCTGAAATCTGCTTTTTCTGTGACACAGAATCAATAAACAGTTCCTCTGCATTTGGCTCTCTATCTGGCATTTGGCTGTCACTCACTGTGTGTACTGCTATTCCAAAAACAGTCTTGCAAACTTTAGGAAAGTGGTTCCGTTTACCACATTTAGTACATTGCCTTCCTTTGGCGGGGCAGTATTCCTTTTCTCCATGCCAGTTGTTTCCACAATATCCACAGTTTTTGAAGCGTTTTATGTCTGTGTCGCCCATTTTTAGAACTCTCGCTGTTCTTTCTCTTCTGAAACACGCTCTCTGGGCAGTGTTCTTTGGTGTGTATCTATTAACTGTGTGCACTGTCTGTTCACTCAAGCTGCTCGTGGCGCCGGTTATGGTTTTCAACTGTGCTTGGGCTATCTCGTGCGATCTAGCTATGTCCATAGCTTTGTCCAGCGTTAGCCCGGACCCAACATTCAAAAGTTTCTCTCTCACTTTAACTGAATGTATTCCAAACACGATGTGGTCTCTGACCATCTCATCTTTATCTGAATATGCACAGTCTTTTACCAGCAGTTTTAACTCAGTCACGAACTGTTCAAACGACTCAATAGCTCCTTGTACTTTCTTCTGAAACTTGTACCTAGCGAATATCGTATTTGTCCTGGGCATCACATATGCTTCAAAACGGTCAAAATAACTTTTCAGTACCTTTGCTTCATCCGCGGCGAGAGACCATGTGTTTAAAATGTCTCTCCCTTTTTCTCCGATCCACAGGAGTAGGTAGCTGCATCTTTCTTCCTCCCCTTTGCTTTTCAACGGACCCGAGAACATTATCTCCACGTGTTGCTTGAACTTGCACCATTCTCTATGTAAATTCAAAGATTCCCAATTCATTCGAGGTAAGGGAGCTCCAACGATGTCCATTTCAAATCCCTGTTCTGACACCATGTCTTGTTTTGCACACTTAGTACAAAAATAATAACTTGCAGGACAACGGAGTATTACAGTTTAAACTGTTTTATGAAGCATCAGGTCTGAGATCTCAATCATACAGCACAGTGGCGACAAGATGGAGTTAGGACCTCTAGACATGGGTCTTCAAAACAATAGCAGTCCATACAGATGCCTGCAGGCCAATGACAACTCAGCATGTGATCACATGTGAACATAATAGGTCTTCCTTACAGATGCCTGCGGGCCAATGATAATTCGATATGCAAATGTTACAGGTGGTAGAGTGTGCCAGACATTGTCCTTTCACATTCTGGGACTGGGTACAGTGGATCAGACACTGTCCTTTCACACTCTGGGACTGGGTGTACAGTGGGTCAGACACTGTCCTTTCACACACTGGGACTGGGTAGAGTGTGTCAGAAACTATCCTTTCACACTCTGGGACTGGGTGGTCCGGGGGGCAGACACTGACCTTTCACACTCTGGGACTGAGTGGCGTAGTGGGTCAGACACTGTCCTTTCACACTCTGGGACTGGGTGGTACAGTGGGTCAGACACTGTCCTTTCACACTCTGGGACTGGGTGGTACAGTGGGTCAGACACTGTCCTTTCACACTCTGGGACTGGGTGGTACAGTGGGTCAGATACTGTCCTTTCACACTCTGGGACTGGGTGGTACAGTGGGTCAGACACTGTCCTTTCACACTCTGGGACTGGGTGGTACAGTGGGTCAGACACTGTCCTTCCACACTCTGGGACTGGGTGGTACAGAGGGTCAGACACTGTCCTTTCACACTCTGGGACTGGGTGGTACAGTGGGTCAGACACTGTCCTTTCACACTCTGGGACTGGGTGGTACAGTGGGTCAGACACTGTCCTTCCACACTCTGGGACTGGGTGGTACAGAGGGTCAGACACTGTCCTTTCACACTCTGGGACTGGGTGTACAGTGGGTCAGACACTGTCCTTTCACTCTCTGGGACGGGGCGATACAGTGGGTCAGACACTGTCCTTTCACACTCTGGGACCGGGTGGTACAGTAGGCCAGACACTGTCCTTTCACACTCTGGGACTGGGTGGTACAGTGGGTCAGACACTGTCCTTTCACACTCTGGGACTGGGTGGTACAGTGGGCCAGACACTGTCCTTTCACACTCTGGGACTGGGTGGTACAGTAGGCCAGACACTGTCCTTTCACACTCTGGGACTGGGTGGTACAGTGGGTCAGACACTGTCCTTTCACATTCTGGGACTGGGTGTACAGTGGGTCAGACGCTGTCCTTTCACACTCTGGGATTGGGTGGTACAGCAGGTCAGACAAAGTTCTATCACATTCTGGGACTGGGTGTACAGTGGATCAGACACTGTCCTTTCACATACTGGGACTGGTTGGTACAGTGGGTCAGACACTGTCCTATGACAGTCCGGGACTGGGTGGTACAGTGGGTCAGACACTGTCCTCTCACACTCTGGGACTGGGTCGTACAGTGGGGTCAGACACTGTCCTTTCCACCTCTGGGACTGGGTGGTACAGTGGGTCAGATACTGTCCTTTCACACTCTGAGACTGGGTGGTACAGTGGATCAGGCACTATTCTTTCACACTCTGGGACTGGGCGGTACAGTGGATCAGACCCTGTCCTTTCACACTCTGGGACTGGGTGGCACAGTGTGTCAGACAAAGTTCTATCACTTTTTGGGACTGGGTGTACAGTGGATCAGACACTGTCCTTTCAAATTCTGGGATTGGTTGGTACAGTGGGTCAGACACTGTCCTATGACAGCCCGGGTCTGGGTGGTACAGTGAGTCAGACACTGTCTTTTCACACTCTGGGACTGGATCGTACAATGGGGTCAGACACTGTCCTTTCCCCCTCTGGGACTGGGTGGTACAGTGTCTCAGACACTCTCCTTTCACGCTTTGGGACTGGGTGGTACAGTGGATCAGACACTGTCCTATCACACTCTGGGACTGTGTATTCTGGGTCAGACACTGTCCTTTCATACCCTCAGACTGGGTGTTACAGTGGGTCAGACAAAGTCCTATCACAGTCTAGGACTGGGTGGTACAGTGGGTCAGACACTGTCCTATCACGGTCCGGGACCGAGTGGTACAGTGGGTCAGACACTGTCCCTTCACACTCTAGAACTGTGTGGTACTGTGTGTCTGACACTGTCCTTTCATACTCTAGGACTGGGTGATACAGTGTGTCTGACACTGTCCTTTTACACTCTGGGACTGTGTGATACAATGGGTCAGACACTGTCCTTTCACACGCTGGGACTGGGTGGTACAGTGGGTCAGACACTGTCCTTTCACAGTCCGGGACTCGGTGGTACAGTGGGTCAGACACTGTCCTTTCACACTCTGGGACTCGGTGGTACAGTGGGTCTGACACTGCCCTTTCACACTCTGAGACTGGGTGGTTCAGTGGGTCAGACACTGTTCTTTCACATTCTGGGACTGGGTTGTACAGTGGGTCTGACACTGTCCTTTCACACTCTGGGACTGGATGTACAGTGGAGTCAGACAACGTCCTTTCACACTCTGGGACTGGGTGGTACAGTGTGTCAGACACTGTCCTTTCACACTCTGGGACTGGGTGGTACAGTGGGTCAGACACTGTCCTTTCACACTCTGGGACTGGATGTACAGTGAGTCATACACTGTCCTTTCACACTCTGGGACTGGATGTACAGTGGAGTCAGACAACGTCCTTTCACACTCTGGGACTGGGTGGTACAGTGGGTCAGACACTGTCCTTTCACACTCTGGGACTGGGTGGTTCAGTGGGTCAGACACTGTCCTTTCACACTCTGGGACTTGATGTACAGTGGGTCAGACATTGTCCTTTCACACTCTGGGACTGGGTGGTACAGTGGGTCAGACACTGTCCTTTCAGACTCTGGGACTGGGTGGTACAGTGGGTCAGACACTGTCCTTTCACACTCTGGGACTGGGTGGTACAGTGGGTCAGACACTGTCCTTTCACACTCTGGGACTGGATGTACAGTGTGTCAGACACTGTCCTTTCACACTCTGGGACTGGGCGGTACAGTGTGTCAGACACTGTCCTTTCACACTCTGGGACTGGATGTACAGTGTGTCAGACACTGTCCTTTCACACTCTGGGACTGGGTGGTACAGTGGGTCAGACACTGTCCTTTCACACTCTGGGACTGGGCGGTACAGTGGGTCAGACAGTGACCTTTCACACTCTGGGACAGAGTGGTACAGTGGGTCAGACACTGTCCTTTCACACTCTGGGACTGGGTGGTACAGTGGGTCAGACACTGTCCTTTCACACTCTGGGACTGGGCGGTACAGTGGGTCAGAAGCAGTCTGTTACCTCTGGGATCTGGGGTCAGCTCTATCCCAGATTTATGGGATGAAAGTCTCCTATCTTTGTGAGTGTTCTGGGTCGATGTCGAATGAGTTTGAGGCAGCGTCAGTCCAATTACCTCGCACCACAATGAAAGAGTTACTTTTATATCGTTCCTTTTTCGACCACTTGACTTCCCAAGGCACTTTACAGCCAATGAAGTACTTTTTGAAGTGGTGTCACTGTTGTAATGTGGGAAACGCGGCAGCCCATTTGTGCACAGCAAGCTCCCACAAACAGCAATGTGATTGTAAAATAGATTGATAAACAGATTGATTGTATAGATACATTATTGTGTGGAGCAGAGAGTACATTACTCTGTATCTAACCCATACTGCATCAGACCAAACAGTGCTTCACCTAACCCCTACTGTTCCTTATGGAGAGTGCTTGATGGCCCAGTGTTGCCGGTGCTTTACTCTGCGTTTAACTAATGCTGTACCTGGCCTGAGAATGCCATTGACATTGAATCTAAGTAGTAAACATTGTTCCAGTCTCCGGAATTAAAGTAGTAAAGACAAAAAGTTCCACTGGGAACATTGCCCAATGTTACCTAAATTAGCTCATTTTCAGCTCATTTAAAGCTTTTGCAGGCCATGCCAACCGATGACTATATTCCATAACTCAGTTCCTTTCTCAGGATCTGGATCCCTGCCTCATTTTTCACCTTTTCTCCAGCAGCTACCAGATATGCCTGTGGACCCACACGACAGCTGGCTTCTGTTCGTAGAACACTCTGAGAAGGGGGTCAATGACAGGAAGAAGAACAAAGGGAGAGCACGAAAAACACAGGTAATTATTACATGCCAATGGATGAGGTGGGGAGTTGACTTTGTGCCAGAAACACCTATAAGTTAATGTGTGAATAATTAGTTTGAAATTTGAAAGTCTGCAGTTCTGTTGACAATTTAATACGAACTGAACATGGAACATTAACAAAAGGACCAGGTGTCACTACCAGAGTGGGTGGGGTGGCGGGTGTGTGAGAGAAGGAGGTCTGAACATTAAGCAGTGAAATCTGGTTGCTTGGCAGGATAACATCACAGCGAAATGAATGAGTTAATGCTACTGATTGGGTCAAGCCTAGAGTGTTCAAAGGAGAAACTCGATACACCAGGCAGCGAGGCCGGACTAAACCAACAAGAACAACAACTTTCAACTTGTATCTTGTGTATCTGCACTCCTTGATTTATGTATCTATATCCCTGGATCTTCATTCCTCGATTTGTGTATCTGATGACCTGCACTGTTAAAGCACCTTTAACATAAAAATAATGCCCCAAGGTGCTTGACAAATGGAAAGTGGGCACCAAGCCTTGGAGGTAGACATTAGGAGGGATGCTCAGGATTCTGGAAGGCTTCTAAAGGTGGAGCATGAAGTGGAGAGGCAGCTTAGGGAAGGAGTGCTAGATAGTGGAGCCAACGCAGCTGAAGACTATGTCCCCAATGCTGGAGCCAAAGGAGGGAAGAAACACAGAAGGCCAAAGCCAGAGGAATCAAGCGTAGAGAGGGTTGTGGGCACTGAGATACATTTGTCCAAGGTTCCTGATCACTAGATCCCACTCTGTTCTAGGAGGGACAATCGCATTCCTGACCCATGAAGCCCCACCCTAAGCTGTAGGATGGGCCATTGCATGTGCTGTTCACAGGAAGTTATCCTCACTTGTCATGAAGTAGCATTTAGTGGCAAGAACATAACACTCTCTGCAGAGCTGACTGAATTTATCATTCATCCAGCGATGAACATGAAGGGGAAGCTGAGAATTTTGACAAGTCCTCAATATACAGGCACCATTGGATTATAGAGTCAAAGGGCAGGATTTTCATTGGGCCGTGGAGGCGGGATTGGAGGCGTGTGGGGGGTTAAAATCCCGAAATCGGGGGGCACGAACCCATCCCGCCCCCAACCCGCCTCCATGCCAGTTTCAAAGGAGGCGGGTACCCGACCCGCACTGGGATCCGCCTCCCCGAGGCGGGAAGGGGATTAGCGCTAATTAACTGCCTGTTAACAGGTAGCTAACAGGCAGTTTTTAGCCTAATCCCTATTTTCATTGGTGAAATGTGGGATTCCCGACAGCTCCAAACCACATCAAGTTAGCGAGGCGGGCCGTCGGGATGAAGGGCTTGGAGGGGTCGAGATGTCCGGTGTTCAGGTGAGTGATGGGTGCATGAGTGCAGAGTTAAGTGTGTTTGGTGTGTGTAAAGTGTTTAAAGCAGTTTTACTTACCTTTACAGCCTTCCTTCCTTCAGGTCTCGGGGGTCCCTCATCTCACCGGCACAGAAAGCAGAATAGCCGCAATCTGTCAAAAATTGCAGCATTCAGCTTTCTGTTCCGGGGAGATTTCTAAAGCATCCTGAGAGGAAGGAATTAACCTGGAGTACAGAGTGTCAGTGTTTGACAGCTTCAAACAGCTGTCAAACACTGATATTTCATCTGTCAAAAGGTCTTGACAGATGAAATATCAATCTGTGACGTCACCTGTTGCCGAGTGGCCCTTAATTGGCCTGCTGAGCCCGCTGGGCGGGCTCAACAAGGTCAATCATGTCAAAATCGCGTGGGTTGGCTAGAACTCGATGGAGGCGGGACTACAACCCCGAAAGTTGTAGTACCGCCTCCTACCCGATGCCTCAATGAAAATCCAGCCCATAGAGTCATAAAGTTATACAGCACAGAAAGAGGCCTTTTGGCCCATCGTGTCCATGCTGGCCATCAAGCCCTGTCTATTCTAATCCCATTTTCCAGCACTTGGTCCATAGTCTTGTATGCTATGGCGTTTCAAGTGCTCATCTAAATGCTTCTTGAATGTTGTGAGGGTTCCTGCCTCTACCACCCTTTCAGGCAGTGAGTTCCAGATTCCAACCACCCTCTGGGTGAAAAAGTTTTTCCTCAAATCCCCTCTAAACCTCCTGCCCCTTACCTTGAAACTATGCCCCCTGGTTATTGACCCTTCTACTAAGGGGAAAAGTTCCTTTCTATCTACCCTATCTATGTCCCTCATAATTTTGTACACCTCAATCAGATCCCCCCTCAGCCTTCTCTGCTCTAAGGAAAACAACCCCAGCCTGTCCAGTCTCTCTTCACAGCTGAAGCGCTCCAGCCCAGGTAACATCCTGGTGAATCTCCTCTGCACCCTCTCCAATGCAATCACATCCGTCCTATAGTGTGGCGACCCAGAACTGCACACAATATTCCAGCTGTGGCCTAACTAGCATTTTGTACAGCTCCATCATAACCTCCCTGCTCTTATATTCTATGCCTCGGCTAATGAAGGTAATTATCCCATATGTCTTTTTAACCACCTTATCTACCTGTCCTGCTGCCTTCAGGGATCTATGTACATGCACACTAAGGTCCCTCTGATCCTCTGTCCTTCCTAGGGTCCTACCATTCATTGTGTATTCCCTTGCCTTGTTAGTACTCCCAAAATGCATCACCTCACAATTTTCAAGGTTAAATTCCAGAGAGTGGTGAACCTGTGGAATTCGCTGCCACACAGGGCAGTTGAGGCCAATTCATTAAATATATTCAAGAAGGAGTTGGATATATTTCTTGAGGCTAAAGGGATCAAGGAATATGGGGAGAAAGCAGGGACAGGGTACTGAATTTGGATGATCAGCCATGATCTCATTAAATGGTGGAGCGGGCTCGAGGGGCCGAATGGCCTACTCCTGCTCCTATCTTCTATGTTTCTATGTTACCACTCCACCAATTTTTGTGTCATCTGCGAACTTACTGATCATACCTCCTACATTCATATCTAAATCATTAATATACACTACAAACAGCAGAGGACCCAGCACCGATCCCTGCAGTACACCACTGGACACAGGCTTCCAGTCACAAAAACAACCTTCGACCATCACCCTCTGCCTCCTGCCACTAAGCCAATTTTGGATCCAATGTGCCAAATTGCCCTGGAGCCCATTGGCTCTTACCTTATTGACCAGTCGCCCATGTGGGACTTTGTCAAAAGCCTCACTGCAATCCATGTAGACTACATCAACTGCATTACCCTCATCCACACACCTAGTCACCCCCTCGAAAAATTCATTCAAATTGGTTCGACATGATCTCCCCCTGACAAAGCCATGCTGACTATTCTTGATTAATCCTTGCCTCTCCAAATGGAGACTAATTCTGTCCCTCAGAATATTTTCCAATAATTTCCCTACCACTGATATTAGGCTCACTGGCCTGTAATTTCCTGGTTTATTCCTACTACCCTTCTTGAATAATGGTACTACATTAGCTGTTTTCCAGTCCTCTGGCACCTCCCCTGTGGCCAGAGAGGTTCTGAACATTTGTGTCAGAGCCCCTGCAATCTCCTCCCTTGCCTCACACAGCAGCCTGGGAAAAATCTCGTCAGGGCCTGGGGATTTATCCACTTTGAAGCCCACTAAAACCACTAGTACCTCCTCCCTCTCAAAAATAATTTGTTCAAGTATATCACAATCCCCCTGCCTGATTTCTATGCCTACATCGTCCTTCTCCATCGTGAACACAGATGAAAAATATTCATTTAAAACCTCACCTACATCTTCCGGCTCTACATACAGATTGCCACTTTGGTCCCTAATGGGCCCTGCTCTTTCCTTAGTTATCCTCTTGCCCTTAATCTATATATATATAAAAATGAGTCTGTCTGTCTGTCTGTGTGTATGTCCGCGGTAAACTCAAATGTTATAGAGCGTACCTACACATATGTTATATCAAAAGAAAGCATATGATTAGGGGAGTGTCATAGGCATCTTTACTTTTTGGTCAGAGAAAAATTGCACCGACAGTATACAAAAAACGTTGAAAAAACGGACAAAATCCGCTCATTAGCGTTGAGTGACGTGATGGTTGACTAATCCTACGGGGGAAGCACGGTGCATCATGGGGGATGTTTCATGGTGTCTGTGGGTGGGGCCTAATCCTGCCACGAGTGTGGGAGCGGGAAAACCTGCTGTGAGTGCGGGAGCGGGAAAACAGATACACAGACATCGACAGAGACAACCACGCGGCCTGAGAGCCCGAGAGACAATGAGCATTCACATACAGAGACAGATACACCCGCACGGCCTGAGAGCCCGAAAGACATTGAGCGGGGGAGCAGTGGCGGTGGGCCGGAGCGGGAGCTAAGCTGGGGCCACTTGGGCCGGCCCTGAGGCACTACGCCGCGCACAGGGGCTCCGGGTCACCAAGGCCGGGCTCTGAGTCCAACCCCTTCCCCGGGGTGTCTTCCTCTCTTCTCTATCTCCTTCCCTCACTCTCTCCTTCCCTCTCTCTCTCTCCTCTTCCCTCTCTCTCTCTCTCTCTCTCCTTCCCCCCCTCTCTCTCTCTCCTTCCCCCTCTCTCTCTTTCTCCTTCCCCCTCTCTCTCTCTCCTTCCCAAATAACCTCCCAGAGATGCCGGGGAGCATAGGGTCTGATGAAAGGGTGGAACTGAAAGAAATCAGTATTTGTAGGGAAATGGTGTTAGGAAAATTGATGGGACTGAAGGCCGATAAATCCCCAGGGCCTGATAATCTACATCCCAGGGTACTTAAGGAAGTGGCCCGAGAAATAGTAGATGCATTGCTGGTGATCTTTCAGAACTCGATAGACTCTGGAACAGTACCCATGGATTGGAGGGTAGCTAGTGTTACCCCACTATTCAAAAAAGGTGGTAGGGAAAAAGCGGGGAATTATAGACCGGTAAGCCTGACATCGGTAGTGGGGAAAATGCTAGAGTCCATTATAAAAGATGTAATAGCAGAGTACTTGGAAAGCAGTGACAGGATCGGACAAAGTCAACATGGATTTACAAAAGGTAAATCATGCTTGACTAATCTACTGGAATTTTTTGAGGATGTAACTGGTAAAATAGGTAAGGGAGAACCAGTGGATGTGGTGTATTTGGACTTTCAGAAGGCTTTCGATAAGGTCCCACATAAGAGATTAGCGTGCAAAATTAAGGCACATGGGATTGGGGGCAAGGTATTGACTTGGATAGAGAACTGGTTGGCGGACAGAAAGCAAAGAGTTGGAATAAACGGGTCGTTTTCCGGGTGGCAGGCAGTGACTAGTGAGGTACCACAGGGATCGGTCCTTGGACACCAGCTGTTCACAATATATATTAATGACCTGGACGAGGGAATTGGATGTAATGTCTCCAAATTTGCAGATGACACAAAGCTGGGTGGGAGGGTATGCTGTGAGGAGGATGTCGTGAAACTCCAGTACGATTTGGACAGGTTGGGTGATTGGGCAGAAACATGGCAAATGCACTATAATGTGGATAAATGTGAGGTTATCCACTTTGATGGCAAAAACAGGAAGGCAGATTATTATTTGAATGGCAATAGATTGGGAGAAGGGGAAGTGCAAAGAGACCTGGGTGTTCTTGTGCACCTCTCGCTGAAGGTAAGCATGCAGGTGCAGCAGGTGGTTAAGAAGGCAAATGGTATGTTGGCCTTCGCAGCAAGAGGGTTCGAGTACAGGAACAAGGATGTCTTGCTACAGTTGTACAGGGCCTTGGTGAGACCGCACCTTGAGTATTGTGTGCAGTTTTGGTCGCCTTACCTGAGGAAGGACGTTCTTGCCATGGAAGGAGTGCAGCGAAGATTCACCAGGCTGATACCTGGGATGGCAGGAATGATGTATGAGGAGAGATTGTGTCGATTGGGCTTATACTCACTGGAGTTTAGAAGATTGAGAGGGGATCTCATCGAAACCTATAAAATTCTGTCAGGCCTGGACAGACTAGATGCAGGAAGGATGTTTCTGATGGCCGGGGAGTCCAGAACCAGGGGTCATAGTCTAAGGATAAGGGGTAAGCCATTTAGGACTGAAATGAGGAGGAATTTCTTCACCCAGAGAGTGGTGAACCTGTGGAATTCTCTGCCACTGAGGGCGGTGGAGGCCAGTTCATTAAATATATTCAAGAAAGAGTTGGATATATTTCTTAAGGCTAAAGGGATCAAGGGATATGGGGAGAAGGCAGGGACAGGGTACTGAATTTGGATGATCAGCCATGATCTCATTGAATGGCGGAGCAGGCTCGAAGGGCCGAATGGCCTACTCCTGCTCCTATCTTCTATGTTTCTATGTTTCTATGTTTCCCCCTCTCTCTCTCCTTTCCCTCCCTCTCTCTCTCACCTTCCCCCCTCTCTCTCTCTCCTTCCCCCTCTCTCCTTCCCCCTCTCTCTCCTTCCCTCTCTCTCTCTCTCTCTCTCCTTCCCTCTCTCTCTCTCTCCTTCCCCCTCTCTCTCTCTCTCCTTCCCCCTCTCTCTCTCTCTCCTATGTATCTACACAGAGAGAACCGCGCGGCCCGAGAGACAGCGAGCGGGGGAGCGGCAGTGGCGGGCTGGAGCGGGAGCTCAGCTGAGGTGAGTCGGGCCAGGCCTGAGGCGCTAGGCCGCACACGGGGGCTCCGGGTCACCGCGGCCGGGCTCTGAGTCCAACCCCTTCCCCGGGGTGTCTTCCTCTCTTCTCTATCTCCTTCCCTAACTCTCTCCTTCCCTCTCTCTCTCTCTGTCTCTCTCTCCTTCCCTCTCCCTCTCTCTCCTTCCCTCTCTCTCTCTCTCTCCTTCCCCCTCTCTCTCTCTCTCCTTCCCCCTCTCTCTCTCTCTCCTTCCCCCTCTCTCTCTCTCTCTCTCTCCTTCCCCCTCTCTCTCTCTCTCCTTCCCCCTCTCTCTCTCTCTCCCTCTCCATCCCCCTCTCTCTCTCTCTCACTCTCCTTCCTCTCTCTCTCTCTCTCCTTCCCCCTCTCTCTCTCTCTCTCCTTCCCCCTCTCTCTCTCTCTCTCCTTCCCCCTCTCTCTCTCTCTCCTCCCCCCCCTCTCTCGCTCTCCTTCCCCCTCTCTCTCTCTCTCCTTCCCCCTCTCTCTCACTCTCTCCTTCCCCCTCTCTCTCTCTCTCCTTCCCCCTCTCTCTCTCTCTCCTTCCCCCTCTCTCTCCTTCCCCCCCTCCCTCTCTCTCTCTCTCTCTCCTAACCACACTTGTAGTTACTGTGAACGGTTTTGGTCTCCATCTATTTCGTTCTGCCCTGCAGCTGCCCGTCAACCTGCTCGACACCAATACTACCCTCCTCCTCGGCGGCAACTTGCTTTCATCTGGCACTTCTCTCGACCGGGGCAGGGATGGGCAGCAAGGACAGAGTACAGCGGGCAAGGACACTGAAGGCACAATTGGAAGAGATAGATTGTTAGGCAGGGGAGGGAGGGAGAGAGAGGGGGAGACAAGGGGAGAACATAAGAACATAAGAACATAAGAAATAGGAGCAGGAGTAGGCCAATCGGCCCCTCGAGCCTGCTCCGCCATTCAATAAGATCATGGCTGATCTGATCCTAACCGCCAATCCACTATCACAGAACCATCTCCTGAATCTAACAGAATTAGACACACGAAATAGGAGCATGATCAGGCTACACGGCCCCTGGGCCCGCTCCACTACCCACAGGGCCATGACCGATCCAAACCTAGACTCATGTCCAAATTCCTGCCCGCTCCCCGTAACCCTTAATTCCCTTTACTTCTAGGAAACTGTCTATTTCTGTTTTAAATTTATGTAATGATGTAGCTTCTACAGCATTTTGGGGCAGCATATTCCATGGACCTACCACCCTCTGAGTGAAGTAGTTCCTCCTCATCTCAGTTTTGAAAGAGCAGCCCCTTATTCTAAGACTATGCCCCCTAGTTCTAGTTTCACCCATCATCGGGAACATCTTCCCCGCATCCACCTGATCCAACCCCTTCACAATCTTATATGTTTCAATAAGATCGCCTCTCGTTCTTCAGAACTCCAATGAGTAGAGTCCCAATCTACTCAACCTCTCCTCATATGTCCATCCCCTCATCCCCGGGATTAACCGAGTTAACTTTCTTTGTACTGACTCGAGAGCAAGTATGTATTTTCTTAAGTATGGACACCAAAACTGTATGCAGTATTCCAGGTGTGGTCTCACCAATACCTTGTACAACTGAAGCAATACCTCCCTATTTTTATATTCTATCCCCCTAGCAATGAAAGCCAACATTCCATTGGCCTTCTTAATCACTTGCTGCACCTGCATACTAACCTTTTGAGTTTCGTGCACCAGGACCCCCAGATCCCTTTGTTTCCAGTTTCTTGCCATTAAGATAATAACTTGCTCTACGATTTTTCCTGCCAAAGTGCATAACCTCACACTTTCCAGTATTGTATTCCATCTGCCAAATCTCTGCCCACTTACTTAGCCTGTCTATGTCCCCTTGCAGGTTTTTTATGTCCTCACTCACTACATTCCCTCCCATCTTAGTATCATCTGCAAACTTTGATATGTTACACTCGGTCCCCTCCTCCAAATCGTTAATATAGATTGTAAAGAGTTGGGGACCCAGCACTGACCCCTGCGGAACACCACTAGTTACTGATTGCCAGTCTGAGAATGAACCATTTATCCCAACTCTCTGCCTTCTGTTAGATAGCCAATCCTCTATCCATGCCAGAATATTACCCCCAATCCCGTGATTTTTTATCTTAAGCAATAATCTTTTGTGTGGCACCTTGTCAAATGCCTTTTGGAAGTCTAAATACACTACGTCCACTGGTTCCCCTTTATCCACCCTATATGTTACTTCCTCAAAGAACTCCAGCAAATTTGTCAAACATGACTTCCCCTTCATAAAACCATGCTGACTTTGTCCTATTAAATTATGATTATCCAAATGTCCTGTTACTGTCTCCTTAATAATGGACTCCAAAATTTTACCTACCACAGATTTTAGGCTAACCGGTCTATAGTTTCCAGCCTTCTGTCTGCTGCCCTTTTTAAATAAGGGTGTTTCATTAGCAGTTTTCCAGTCTTTTGCCGAGTCCAGGGAGTTTTGGAAAATTATTACCAATGCATCCACAATCCCTACCACCACTTCTCTCAAGACCCTAGGATGTAAGCCATCAGGTCCAGGTGATTTATCCGCCTTGAGTCCCATTATTTTACCGAGTACCACTTCCTTAGTGATTTTGATCGTGTTTAGCTCCTCCCCACCTTTAGCCCACTGTTTGTCCAGTGTTGGGATATTCTTAGTGTCTTCTACTGTAAAGACTGATGTAAAATATTCATTCAGTGTTTTTGCCATCTCCATATTTCCCACCATTAATTTCCCGGTCTCATCCTCTAAGGGACCAACATTTACTTTAGCCACCCTTTTTCTTTTTATATAACTATAAAAACTCTTACTATCTGTTTTTATATTTTTTGCTAATTTACTTTCATAATCTATCTTCCCAATCTTTTTGTTATTTTTTGCTGTCTTTTAAAGTTTTCCCAATCCTCTATCCTCCCACTAGATTTGGCTACCTTATATGCCCTTGTTTTTAGTTGAATACTATCCTTAATTTCTTTACTTAGCCACGGATGGCTGTCTTTTCTTTTACACCCTTTTCTTCTCAGTGGAATATATATTTTTTGGAAGTTGTAAAATAACTCCTTAAATGTACACCACTGATCATGTATCATCTTACCCTTTAATCTATTTGCCCAATCCACTCTACTCAATTCCGCTCTCATACCTTCATAGTCTCCTTTATTCAAGCTTAGCACGCTTGTTTGAGATCCAACCTTCTCACCCTCTAATTGAATATGGAATTCAACCATGTTATGGTCACTCATTCCAAGGGGATCCTTTACTAGGACATTTTTAATTAATCCTGTCTCGTTACACAGGACCAGATCTAAGGTTGCTTGCCTCCTGGTTGGTTCAGTTACATACTGCTCAAGAAACCCATCCCTAATACACTCAATGAACTCATCCTCAAGGCAACCCTGCCCAATTTGATTTGTCCAATTAATATGATAGTTAAAATCCCCCATAATTATAGATGTTCCCTTATTACAAGCCTCAACTATTTCCTGATTGATACTCCGTCCAACAGAGTTGCCACTGTTCGGAGGCCTATAGACTACGCCCACTAGTGTTTTTTTCCCCTTATTATTCCTTACCTCCACCCAAACTGTTTCATTATCCTGATCTTTTGACCCAATATCATTTCTCTGTATTACAGTGATTCCTTCCTTTATTAACAAAGCCACCCCACCTCCCTTTCCTTCCTGCCTATCCTTCCTGATCGTTAAATAACCTAGTATGTTTAATTCCCAGGCATTGTCACCCTGCAGCCATGTTTCTGTAATGGCCACAAGATCATACCCATATGTAGTTATTTGTGCCATTAACTCATCTAGGGAGGGAGAGAGAGAGGGGGAGGGAGGGAAAGGCAGGGGGAGGGAGAGAGAGGGGGAGGGAGGGAGAAGAGAGGGGGAGGGAGGGAGAGAGAGGGGGAGGGGAGGGAGGGAGAGAGAGGAAAGGAGGGAGAGGCAGGGGGAGGGAGAGAGAATGGGGAGGGAGGGAGAGGAGAGGGAGAGAGGGAAAGAGAGGGAGAGGGAAGGGAGGGAGAGAGAGGGAGGGACAGAGAGCGGGGAGCGAGGGGGAGAGGGGAGAGAACGAGAGAGGGGAGAGAGAGAGGGGCAGGGAGAGAGAGGGGGAGGGAGAGAGAGGGGGAGGGAGACAGAGAGGGGGAGGGAGGGAAAGAGTGAGGGGGTGGGAGAGGAAGGGAGGGAAGGAGCGCGGGGAGGGAGAGAGAGGGGGAGTGAGAGAGAACGTGAAGGGGAGAAAGGGGGAGGGAGGGAGAGAGTGAAGGGGAGGGAGTGAGAGGGAGGGAGAGAGAGGTGGTGGGAGAGGAAGGGAGGGCGGGAGAGAGGGTGAAGGAGGGAGGGGGATGGAGAGGGAGGGGGGAGCCAGAGACTCCTGACCAGACTCAGGCACGGCAAACTGTTGACCAAGCGAGACATACCCAAGCCAGAGCCTCAGAGACTCCTGACCAGACTCAGGCACGGCAAGCTGTTGACCAGGCAAGACATACTCAAAACTATAAAACCTGGAGTATATGGCTACTGGCGATCCCCATTAACAAAAAACGAAGTTAAAGAACCACCTCCTGGGTGCTTAGGAAGAGTTCTTCAATCCCAACAGTTTTATAAACAGTTTTATAAACATGGCAGAGGGTTCTTCAGTTCCCTCGGCAACGCCGGGTACTCCAGCTAGCATACTTATAAAACACCTTGGCATTTTCCTTTATTTTACCTGCCACTGTTTTTTCATGCCCCCTCTTCGCTCTCCTAATTTCTTTTTAAAGTACCCCCTGGCACTTTCTATACTTCTCTAGGGCTTCCACTGTTTTTAGTCCTTTGAATCTGCCAAAAGCCTCCCTTTTTTTCCTAATCCATTCTTGTATATCCCTTGACATCCAGGGTTCCCTGGGTTTGTTGGTTCCACCCTTGACCTTTACGGGAACATGTTAGCGTTGTACTCTCTCTATTTCCTTTCTGAAAGGCTCCCATTGCTCTGATGTGGATTTTCCTACAAGTAGCTGATCCCAGTCCACTTTGGCCAGATCCTGCCTTATCATATTAAAATCGGCCTTCCCCAATTTAGAACCTTTATTTCCGGTCCATCTTTGTCCTTTTCCATGACTATCTTAAATCTCACCGAATTATGGTCAATGTCACCAAAATGCTCTCCTACTGACACTTCTACCACTTGCTCGGCTACATTCCCTAGAATTAGGTCCAGTACCACCCCCTCTCTTGTAGGACTTTCTACATGCTGGCTCAAAAAGCTCTCCTGGATGCACTTTAAGAATTCCGCACCCTCTAAGCCTTTCACACTCTGACTATCCCAGTTAATATTGGGGAAGTTGAAATCCCCCACTATTATTACCCTATTATTTCTGCACTTCTCTGAGATTTGCCTACATATCTGTTCCTCTATGTCCCCCTGACTATTTGGGGGCCTATAGTACACTCCCAGCAAAGTGCTTGCCCCCTTTTTGTTTTTAAGTTCTACCCATATGGCCTCATTAGAGGAACCTGCTAAGATATCATCCCTCCTTACAGCAATAATTGACTCCTTGATTAACATTGCAACAACCCCTCCTCTTTTACACCCCCCTCTGTCTCCCCTGAAGATTCTATACCCCGGAATATTGAGCTGCCAGTCCTGCCCCTTCCTCAACCATGTATCTGTGATAGCAACAATATCATACTCCCATGTCTTCATCAACACTTTCAATTCATCTGCCTTACTCGCAAGACTCCTTGCTTTAAAATAAATGCCATCCAGCCTTGCCATACACCCTTGTGCCATTACATATTTGCTCTGCCTTCCAGGCTGACTTGTGTTTTCCTCTATATTTGGCAGTGCATCACCCCCTACTATAGCTCCACTCTGTATCCCATCCCCCTGCCAAGTTAGTTTAAACCCCGCGCCCCCCCCCCCCCCAACAGTACTAGCAAACCTCCCTGCAAGGATGTTGGTCTCGTTCCGGTTCAGGTGCAACCCGTCCGACTTGTACAGGTCCCACCTTCCCCAGAGGCAGACCCAGTGATCCAGGAAACTAAAGCCTTCCCTCCTGCACCAACTCTTTAGCCACGCATTCATCTGCTCTATCCTCCTATTCCTATACTTGTTGTGTCCGTGTTTCATAAGACACAGACTGCAGGAGAACGGTACAACAGGTGTTTACTCAACGTGGCAATGGCGGCGCCCTGTAGATTTCGTGCGCTTCTCCTGCGCTGCTGCCAACGCCGCTCTCGGCGGTCCTCGTGGCAATGGCGGCGCCTCGCGGGTTTCTGCGCGTCTCTCTCTCCCTCTCTTCGATGCTGCTCGGCCCCTGAACACTGGCTGCACCCTGTGCACTCTGCCCTCTCTCTCTCTCCCCTGTCAACGCTGCTCGGCCCTTTGCTGTGCCGCTCGGTCGGGCTCTAGCCCGCCGCTGTCCAGGAAGGGTCTGCGCACTACCTGTTGCCAGCCCGTTTCGCTGGACCACCTCGACTGGAAAGCCAAGCCTGGCTCTCGACAGCCTCCCCCGCAATTCTCGAGTCTCTGCTGGATGACTGGGCGGTTGCCCATGGTCGACGCCCGAGTCTCTGGCCTTGACCTCCAATCCACTGATCTCCAGGAACGAATCCCCGGGAGGTGATGCAGAGTTGCAGGTAGGTTCGAACTTGCCTTGTCGCCAATGTTGTGTCCGTGTATAATAAGACACAGACTGCAGGAGAATGGTACAACAGGTGTTTACTCAACGTGGCTCACACTGGAACTGATCTGTACAGGTTACTACTCAGTGCTATATACAGGTGTGGTCACTGCCGGTACTGCAGTATACATGAGCTGTAAAAGATAGTTCCCCCCTTAAAGGTATATACATTACAATACTCACTAGCACGTGGCACCGGGAGTAATCCAGAGATTACAACCTTTGAGGTCCTGCTTTATAATCTGCTACCTAGCTCCCTAAATTCTTGTTGCAGGACCTCATCCCTCTTTCTACGCATGTCGTTGGTACCAATGTGAACCACGACCTCTGACTATTCGCCCTCCCCCTTCAGAATGTCCTGCAGCCATTCAGTGACATCCTTGATCCTGGCACCAGGGAGGCAACATACCATCCTGGAGTCACGTTTGTGGCCACAGAAATGTCTGTCTGTTCCCCTTACAATAGATTCCCCTATCATTATTGCTCTCCCACTTTTTTCCTCCCTTCCTGTGCAGCTGAGCCACTCATAGTGCCACGGACTTGGCTATTGCTGCATTCCCCTGAGAAACCATCTCCCCCATCAGTATCCAAAATGGAAAATCTGTTGGAGAGGGAGATGGACCCAGGGGACTCCTGCACTACCTTCCTAGTTCTTTTACTCTGTCTGGAGATCACCCATTTCCTGTCTGCCTGTGCACTCTTCACCTGCGGTGTGACCACCTCGTTAAACGTGCTATCCATGAAGATCTCAGCTTTACGGATGCTCCACAGTGACTCCAGCCACAGCTCCAGCTCCGAAACGCAGATTTCGAGTAGCTGCAGCTGGAGACACTTCCTGCACATGTGTTCATCCTGGACACCTAAAGTGTCCCTGACTTCCCAAATAGCACAGGAGGAGCACTCCACGCTGCCGAGCTGCCCTGCCATGTCCTACCCTTAATTTACTCCCTTTACTTCCTTTAAATTAAAGAATATTAAATACACTAGGGACCTTACTTCCCTTCTCTACGTACTCTAAACTAGAGACATAACTTTTACTTTAACGACTGGACTGCAGAAATACTCACCAGGTCCTACTTACCAATCAGCACCTTCCCTGGTTGTGACATCACTTTAGCGGTTTCGCCGCTGTTGTTGTTTGACTTCTCCCGCTCTCGGACTCTTTCCTTGGTGTAAAGTAAGAACCAATTCCTACAGGGTGAAAAGTTAGGAAAAACAAAGGCGAAGCAAGTGAACTCCTCCTTCCATTCCTCACCTGACTCCCTGACTCACCCAACTCGCAGCACTCTGTTTAAACCGCACTCAGAGATTACAGAGCATCTCTCTACTTCCTATGCTTAAATCTGATATCAAATACAGTTACTATTACAGTTACTATAACCTCGGCCCCTATTATATTTTTAATCCACACCTTTGGTTTGTGCCTTTTCCTTTTTTTTCTCTCCCACATGGCAGCTGTCTCTCATTCTGCCAGCGCATTTCACACTTCATCTAGAGCCATCCTTTGTCTCTTTACCTGCCCTATTACCATCTCGTCTCGCCTTGAATATCTCTTAATGTCTCTTCACCTCTCACAGACCTTCCCTTTTGTTCTTTCATCCCCTCCCCCATTTCCCAGCCCCCAAACTTGCTTTTTCATCCGTTTCATTTCCTGCTTTTTTCTCAGTTCTGACGGAGGGTCTTCGATCTGAAACGTTAACTCTGTTTCTCTCGCCTAGCCTGCTGAGTTTTTCCAGCGTTTTCTGTTGTTATCTACAGTTACTATTACCACAGGCTTTCTCAATCATACTCAGCTGCCACGAAGGCCAAACTGGAAGGCATTGGTCAGCAACCAAGCTTAAGTATTCAAATGAGGTGTAATTGAATTTGGGTGCTAAGATTGAGGATTTAACTGAGATTTTTAAAAATCCCATATGTTCCCAAAACAAAAGCAAAATTCTGCGACTGCTGGAACTCTGAAATAAAAACAGGAAATGCTGGAAAAGACTCAGCAGGTCAGGCAGCATCTGTGGAGAGAGAAAAACAAAGTTAATGTTTCAGGTCGCTGGCCCTGTGCTCACTGACTTACATTGGCACCCGGTTAAGCAACGCCTTGATTTAAAAATTCTCATCCTTGTTTTCAAATCCCACCATGGCCTCGCCCCCTCCCTATCTCTGTAACCTCATCCAGCCCTACAATCCTCCGAGATCTCAGCGTTCCTCCAATTCTGGCCTGTGTGATGCGTCCCCGATTTTAATCACTCCACCACTGGCGGCCGTGCCTTCAGCTGCAAAGGCTCTAAGCTCTGGAATTCCCTCCCTAAACCTCCCCGCCTCTCTACCTCTCTTTCCTCCTTTAAGATGCTCCTTAAAACCTACCTCTGACCACCTGTTCTAAAATCTCCTTATATGACTTGGACAACGCTTCTGTGAAGTACCTTGGGATGTTTTACTATGCTAAAGGCGCTTTATAAATGCAAGTTGTTGTTATTGTTGTTGTTGTTGTTGTTGAATGATAACCAGAGGTTCAAACAGGCATGAAAGTCTATCATGCTGGCCATCAATATAGTACCCAGAGAAGCTGGAGAGACTTCCACAAGAAAACATCTGACTTGAAGTACAAAAGGTGAGAAATGAGGATAGCTGTGAAACAACAAAGGCTGCCATGTGTGTAGGAAGCCTTTCAAATTAAGTTAGAAGTGTTCCAAGAAATTTGCTCGCCTACCTTAGTATACTTAAAAGAAAGGACTTGCATTTATATAGCACCTTTCACAACCTCATGACATCCCAACACGCTTTACAGCCAATGAAGTACTTTTGAAGTGTAGTCACTGCTGTAATGTGGGAAACGCAGCTGTATGGGGTTTTAGACCGCAGAGGTTTCTCTCTCTAGAGGCCTCTCTCTCTTGCACAGTGAAACCTTGAGTGGTTCGACCCACTTGCCCCTTAGATTCTGTACTCTGGACTTTGGGGCAGGAACTACAATGTAGAGAAAACTCTTATAGACCAAGTTTGATGAAACAAAATGAAATTTTATTGCATAAGGAAAAATAAATCAAATGCAAGCAGATAAGAGAGTACATGGGAGGGAAAAACACAAACAAATCATAACGACACAATACTAACTAAAGCAACTACAGGCATCTTATACTCTACAAAATCATCATGAAATAAGGAAACACACGGAACATCGAGGGACAACAACTCATGTTAATTGTACCCTTAAGTCCACCCCCCTTAAACCTATCTAGATCTGATTGTGAAGGGCCAGAAACATGCTCACCAATCCAACTAGGAAGTACCAGGTTTTGAAAACAAGTCTGGGTTTTGATCCCTCCAGGCGTCCCGTCTCCTCGTGGATCGTGGAACCCCAGCGAGCTGCGCCACACCTCTCTCCTGAGGTGGGGGTCGGGGACGGCTGGACACTGGCTGGCCTGGATGTCGGCGGGGTCAGGGATCGTCGGCTTGACCCTGGCCAGAGGAGCCTTGGGCTGGCCTTCATATAGGTTTCTTCAGTTTATTTTTGTCTCTTCTCCCGAGTCGGGAGAGGGCCTCTCGTTTTCGGCAACGGCCCGGGGTTGGTCAATGATCTCCCGATGTTTGACCCCGGGGCAGGACGCCGGCTCGAACGGTCTTCTTGATGGCGGCTTAGTCTTCTTCTTCTTCCTCCGATGGTGGAGAGGAGTTCGTTGATCTTCTCCCAAACCAGCTCCTCTCAAAAGCTGGACCGGCTGCCAACGCTCCAGGGCTGAGCTCGAAAGGCTGAGGCTCACCCCACCGCTCCGAAGAAGCTCCGATTCAACTCCAGCTTAACTTCACTGCTCAACTCCACTCAACTCAACCAACTCAACAACTGCTGAACTCAACAACTGCCGAACTGAACAACTGAATTCCTACCCCAGTCTTCCAATTATACTTTTCCTTCAGAAGCTTCCACTTCCCGCCCAAAATCAGGTTAGTCTTTGTTTAACTTTTGGCGGGCTGGGAGCACAGCGGGGTAGTTATTATATTTTAAAATATTTTAGATGGCCGGTAAAGGCCCATCTCTGGTCTGGAATGACCTTCATTGTTTTTAATGTCCTGCTGATCTCGTTATCTAGTCCTTGGTGCTGTTCTCATGAATATGAAATTGTCCCCTTTTGTCTGGGTCAACATTTAGATGGCTTCTGTCTCCAGGCCGATCTTGACTGGATCTGCATCTAATCCATATGTATATGTGGGTGTCTGGTTTCGTTCTCTCAGAAACGGCTTCCAGAACTTACTGTGGGTTGAATCCACAAATCTGTCTGAGGATTCGCAGGAACCATTTTAAAATGTCCCAATAAGCCGGTCACGTGGTATGGTGGCCATTTTGTATGCCCTTTTTCTGGGCTTCTTTTAAAACAGTCTTTAAAAATCATGGCCTCTTCTGCCATTTGACCCTTTATAATATAATGTTCAATTTTGCGAATCCTACACAGCAGCCAATTTGAGCACAGCAAGCTCCCACAAACAGCAATGTAATAATGACCAGATAAAGGTAGCAAAATTCGGCACCTTAGCCCTGGTAATTATGGCCGTTTTTTGGAAAAAAAATGTCATTTGCCTCGCTTCCGCCCACTTCCGGTGCGGTCCGCACTGTTTGCCATCTTGGTGAGGGCGACAGCACGGCGGGTACGTGCGTGCACCGGCAGTATGCAGAGTAGGCAGATCGTGATGTCAGTCAGCATGTAGTGCTGATTTGAGACATGACCTTCCATTTTGGACGTCACCGCTCCATTCAACGCCCTCTCCTAAACACGTACAGCTGAATGTTGCCTTTGCCTGTCTTAATACTCCTATGAGGTGCTTCCCCTGTGGCTGCAGCATGGCTGGTGGAAGGTAGGGGTGTGTGCATATGGCCTTGCAAGACAATCTCAAGCAGCTCTGGGCCTAGAAGGTCTGAGCCAGCTTGGCATTGGTGGCAGCAATCTGCGCTGGCCGGCTGACAGTCAACATCAAGGGCACCAGCGGAGTGGCAGTGGTCAGAGTAGGAATGCTGTCATCCTGAGAGAGGACAACAGTTTCGTTTTCCACAAAGGCACTGCCACTCCCCCAGGGCAGTGCCTCAGCAATCCTAGTAATCTGTTGGAGGACAGATTGCTGGACTGCTGTGACACCCTGCAAGCCCCTTACCACACTGGTAAACACAGCCACGATGGCAGCAGTCTGAGCTTGCGTGGCAGCAAGCTGAGCTTGCATGACAGATTTTGAGCTTCTACTGCAGCACTCAGATGTTGGGTCGCTTCCACTTGTGGTGTAATGGAAGCTGAGACATCGACCATCAGACCCCGCATCATGGCTAAATCCACAAGTGTTCTAATGGAGTTGCCCATCACTTCCATCCTGGAAATCATGGGCTCCAAGTTCTGCGCAAAGCCCTGTGCAAGGTTGGAGCTGGACTCCTCCATGCTCCTTGACAGTGACAACAGGCTCTCTGGCAGGCTTGCCAATGCACCAAGCATTTCTGCGTGCATGCCCATCACCCTTCCACTGAAGACCACCTCATTGAAGTGCTCATCTGAGTGCTCTGCAGCAGAACTCCTGTGCACCCTCACGCTCCGGGGACCTGGCACCTGTGCTCCTCTTTTCCCCTGCTCTTGTTGCAGGCCACTCGTGCCCGGTGACTCACCACAAACAGATCCCACCTCTATACCACCCTCTAAAGTACGCGTCTACCTCTTTGACCAAGCTTTTGGTTATCTGCCCTAATTTCTCCTTATGTGGCTTGGTGTCAAATTTTGTGTTATGACACTCCTGTGAAGCACCTTGGGATGTTTTACTATGTTAAAGGTGCTATATAAATATAAATTGTTGTTGTGCAGTGCCATTTTCTGAGCTGGTGCCTGCGAGTGTCAGATCGAGTGACGGTGTCTTCTTCTCCATCACTTTCCTCCTCTTGTTCTTCCTGCACTGGCTGGGAAGCTTGACGTTCTTGGGTATCTGAAAGGAGAAAGGCACAAGCGTTGGGTTGTGGTCAGGGGAGGGTGGGAAAGCAAGATGTGCATGCTTACACCATCAGCAGCTTTAATTGAGAAGAGATTGTGGCATGAGGGAAGTGGGATGTGAGAAGGAGGATTAGGTATGAACATACCATCATCATCAATGGTTTCAGCCTCGCCAATCGCCACGGCCTCAGTGATGGCCCCTCCAATGATATCTAGCTGGGTGAGGTCATGCAGCCGTGCCTGCCCCCCGCCTGTTAGCTGTTGTGGGCACCAGTTATGCACCACCTTGCCCTGCAAGAGAAAGGGAAGTGTGTCAGTGAGTGTGGTGCAATGTGTTTGGGTGATATGCCTATTATAGTTGAATAGCTGGCAGTGTGCAAGCTGTGAGATGTGGGTGTGAGGCTTGCAGCAGTGGTAAGTTTGTGAGGGTGAGATGAAGCTATGATTGTAAGGATAGGAATTGTTGGTAAGTGAGTGATGGGGGTGTGGTGAATTGAGCAGTGTGTGAGACTAATGGTGCATTTGGTGGGATCTGGCATTTGAAGCTGCATTCACTGACCTTGACCACTTGTGTGAGGTCATTAAACTTCTTTCGGCACTGGATCCAGTTCCTCGGGGCAAGACTGCTGGCAGTGACCGCTTCAGCTATCTGCTCTCACTGCCTTCTTACAGTGAGTCTGAATGTCCTCCTGGCCCCTAGTGAGTAGAAGACCGGTCTCTTCCTATCGACCCCCTGCACTAAGGCCATTAGTGTTGCATCTGAGAACCTAGGCGCCCTTTCTCTGTCCTGTTGAGCCATAGCTAACTTACAGTTGCCTTGACAACAATAACAATGAGGAGCTTATTTCAGAAAGCACCTCCCCTTTAAGAAGTGCAGACTGCATTTCAAACTGGAGGCTAGCTTTAAATAGAGATCACTTCCCATGAACTTGGGCCCCCTGCTGAGCGCTCAGCCACTCAGCAGCGCTGGGCTGAGCACATCAATCATGTTAATTAGCAGGCAGCAGGAATGTTGCATGCTGCTTGCATTACTTTCAGTGGGTGCGGGCAGATCACAATCACCTCATCCATTTTTGGGCCCTATTGAATTTTTAGCCCAAACTGTTTTAGTGATGTTAGTTAATCTGAATTGATTCAGTACAGTAACTTGCTACAATTACAACACACAGATCAGCGACGAATATGGTTGAGAGCTAGTATGACATTCCTGAAAGGAAGCACTCAGAAAAATGTGGCAGAGGAAGAGTGAAGACATACTGTAACAATTCTCACATGTAGCTGATAATTACAATGCACTCAGTCAGTTCTTAAATATCACTTCAAATAATCTCTAGGCAAATTGCTTGACAATAAACTACGCAGAAACCCATGGAACTGTGCTTCATCCTAACCAAGGCCCTGCGGTTCTGTGGGGCTTCAAAGGTTTTCCACCAGAAGTTTTGCGGAAGATCATCGAAAACCCCAGAGAAATGGTGCACATGCCCATTTTCGGTCATTTGAGGTTTCCAGCAAGTATCGCACCAAAGTTGTGCCAGGAGACAAGCTGCAGCCCCGCAGAACTTTAGGGTCAAAATATGCCTTCTCTGATGTTGTGATAAGTTCCATCTCGGCCATCAATGTGAGAATAGCATTGCTACTGAGAGCTGAGATGGTGCAGAAGATGGTGCATTGTGGCTAAAGAGGCCAGTGATTCAATCTAAAGCTGTAGTGTTACTGCAAACTGAGTAATGACCCTTTTTGTTTGTACTTTCCAGCATGGTCTTCCAGGGCCACCAGGTCCCCCGGGACCCCAGGGCCCCCAGGGCCCCCCCGGTGCTATTGTCACACAGGAAGTGCTACTGAAAGAATTCAAAGAAATGCTGAAAGGTAAAGTCACATTTGACAGTTTAATAACTGAAATTGTAATTGTAATAAACAATAATAGTTAACACAAATGGAACTGTCTTCCGACCCCCATATCCTCTCCATCAGCAAGGCCGCCTACTTCCACCTCTGTAACAACGCCCGTCTTCACTCCTGCCTCAGCTCATCTGCTGCTGAAACCCTCATCCATGCTTTTGTTACCTCTAGACTCAACTATTCCAATGTCCTCCTGGCCGGCCTCCCACCTTGCACCCTCCGAAAACTTGAGCGCATCCAAAACTCGACTGCCCGTATCCTAACTCGCACCATCCTATTCACCCATCACCCCAGTGCTCGCTGACCTACATTGGCTCCCAGTCTGGTAAAGCCTTGATTTAAAAAGTCTCATCCGTGTTTTCAAATCACTCCATATGTCTGTAACCTCCTCCCGCCCTACAATCCTTCGAGACCTCTACGCTCCTCCAATTCTGGTCTCTTGTGCATGCCCGATCTTCAGCACTCTATCATTGGCGACCGTGCTGTCAGCTGTCTAGGCCCTAAGCTCTGGATTTCCCTCCCTAAACCTCTCTATAACCCTAACCCTCGCTCTCCTCCTTAAAACCTACCTCTTTGACCAAGCTCTTGTTTACCTGTCTCAATATCTCCTTATGTGGCTCGGTGTCAAATTTCATCTGATAGCACTCCTGTGAAGTGCCTTGGGACGTTTTACTACATCAAGGTGCTATATAAATACAAGTTGCTATTGTTGTAAGAGGCAGTGAGCGAGTTAATATTTAACATAAATGGCACTATAATACACACTGAGAGAGACGATTTCTAACATAAATGGGACTTCAATAGACCTCGAGGGAGATAACATTTAAAATAAAAGGAACTGCAGTAGATACTGAAGACGATCATTAAAATTAATGGGACTGTAACAGAAACTGCAGGGAGTGATAAATGAAACTGTAATAGGGACTGAGTGACATAATGGGCTGGATTTTCCGATCGTGCGTGCAGATGCCTCCGATTGGGAAAAATCTACGCACTTACCTGCTGGCTCCATAGGTCCCGACACTTCCAATCCTGGGCCTCTCCTGGTGCGCGCGCGCAGAGGCCCGGGTATCCCAGGGGCGTAGGCGGTTCGCAAGTGTCCCTGGGATCACGTGGGCCATGGGGAACAAATCAAAAAAGGGAATCCACCTTCATACTTTTGGCAGGTCTCTACGCACAGATCTGTCAAAAGTATGATAGGGATCACATTTAAAAACACAGTTAAACATTAAATTATTTTTTTTTAAATCATGTATTTAAAATTAGTTAAAATTACATTAAATTAAATATTTTAAACAAAAATTTAATTTTTTGGAAAAAATAATTAAAGTTTTTTTACGGGGCTAAAAATAAACTTCCCTCTTTTAAAAGTATTTTTTAATTATAAATGAGTGAATTTTTTTTTTTTTTTTTTTAATTTTTTTAATCTCTTATGCTGGTAAAAGCAGGCCTCACGCAGGCTTTTACCAAGCGTAAGATTTTTAAAGGCTTTCATCAGGCGGAGGTTGTGTAGAAAGCAGAACTCTCCACCCGCAGAGGCCCTTCTCCAGGGCAGGTGGATGATCTGTCAAGAGAATTCTTAACAGATCGGAAGTACCGGTTTTCAGCGCATGTGCTTCGCATACCTGAAACCGGCACTTGCGAGGCCCCTACAGGTGTGTACACACCTCGTATACACCCGTGGGGGTCGGAAAATCCGGCCCATTAGTATATGAGACTATCCTACAGACTGAAAGCGATAATTAAAATTAGTGGGACTGTAAGGGAGATTGAAGGACCTTTTAAAATTAATAGGACTGCAATAGAGACTGAGTGAAATAATAATTAAAATAAATGAAGCGGTATTAGAAATTGAAGGAGATAATTAAAATGAATGGGACTGTACTCCAACTGTGGCCTAACCAATGTCTTGTACAGATTCATCATCACCTCCTTAATCGTTTAATTCAATACCCATGTATACAAAATCCAAGTCCTATTTGCCCTTCCAATGACTTTTTCTACCTACTTTTAAAAATGTGTATGTGTACCCCTAGATCAGTGTATCTGTGCCCCTAGATCAGTGTATCTGTACCCCTAGATCAGTGTATCTGTACCCCTAGATCAGTGTATCTGTCCCCGAGATCAGTGTATCTGTGCCCCTAGATCAGTGTATCTGTCCCCTGGATCAGTGTATCTGTGCCCCTAGATCAGTGTATCTGTCCCCCTAGATCAGTGTATCTGTGTCCCTAGATCAGTGTATCTGTGCCCCTAGATTAGTGTATCTGTCCCCCTAGATCAGTGTATCTATACCCCTAGATCTGTATTACTGTATTCCTAGATCTGTATTTGTGTTCCTTGATCTGTGTATCTGTACCCCTTGATCTCTGTACCTGTACCCCTAGATCTGTATTTCTGTATTCACAGAATCACAGACACCCCACAGTGCAGATAGAGGCCATTTCAGCCCATCGAGCCTGCACTGACACATATCCCACCCGATCCCCGTAACCCCTACACCAACACATATCCCACCCTATCCCTGTAACCCCACGTATTTAATCCCCCTAACACTAAGGGCCAATTTATCATAGCCAATCAACCTAACCCGCACATCTTTGGACTGTGGGAGGAAACCGGAGCACCCGGAGAAAACCCACGCAAACACGGGGAGAATGTGCAAACTCCACACAGACAGTCGCCCAAGGCCGGATTCGAACCCGGGTCCCTGGCGCTGTGAGGCAACAGTGCTAACCACTATGCCACTATGCCACTATGCCACCGTCCAAGATCTATATTTCTGTGTTCCTTGATCTGTCTATCTGTACCACTAGATCAGTGTATCTGTCCCCTTGATCTGTCTCTGTACTCTAGATATCTCTGTTTCTTCACTCCATTGAGAATTGTAGTGTTTATTTCCATTCTCTTCCTTATCCCAAATGGACTTCACATTTATCAGTTCTGACGAAGGGTCCACACCTGAAATGTTGACTTGCCTTATTCTCTCCACAGATACTGCCTGACCTGCTGAGTGTTTCCAGCATTCTCTGTTTTTGTTTCACATTTATCTATGTTAAACTGCATCTGCCGACTCCACGGAGCTATCTCTCTTCTACAATCTCTTGCATTCTTCCTCAAGACTTGGCATCCCCCAGTTTGGTATCGTCAGCACATTTTAATATTAGTCGCTCTATACCCATGGCCAAATCAGATGTATATGTAGAGCGGTTGCAACACAGATTTCCTACCCACCCTCTCTGCTGAGCACAGTGCATGTCACACAAATATAGAAAATGGGAAATTATACACAAATATAGAAAATTCTACAACATCCAAATCCCAATCAAAATCTGGCTCAAAATTTTTGACAGCATAATCCTGCCCATTGCACTGTACGGTAGTGAAGTATGGGGCCCGCTAAATCACCAAAGCTACACTAAATGGGAAAAACACACAATAGAAGCCCTACATGCAGAATTCTGCCGAAGCATCCTTCGCACCCAAAGAAAAACGCCAACAAATGCATGCAGAGCCGAACTAGGCAGATACCCACTGATAATAAACATCCAAAAACGAGCACTAAACTTCCTAAATCACCTCAAATCTAGCTCCCCAGACACCCTTCATTTCAAAGCCTTTCAGACCCAAGAGCTAAACCCAGAAAAGAGTCCCCTGAGTCAGCTGCTACTGAAACTAAATACTCAGCCGGACCCTGACCAGCCCCAGACCAACACAGCCGTCCAAACACCAATCCGAGTGAACCAAATCATTAAAAAATGCAAAGAAACCTACCTGGAACATTGGAACAAAATAACCGAAAGCCAAAGCAGATTAGAATGTTACCGGGCCCTAAAAAGAGAATATAAACTGGCAGACTACCTCACGACCATCAGAGACACAAAACAGAGACAGACCCTCACCAGGTACAGACTAAGCGACCACCAACTGAAAATTGAAAAAGGCAGATACAAGAAATCCTGGCAGCCTAGAGAGAATAGAATATGCGATCAATGTCTGGCTGGCGAGGTTGAAACAGAAATGCATTTCCTCCTAAAATGCGAAAAATTCAACACATCAAGAAACATATTATTCAACAAGCTAAGCCAAACAACCCCAGATTTCAAGGAATTGGATGATCTGTCAAAATTGAGATTAGTCCTAGGAGAAGGAGACAGACCATACCTTGGGGCTAAATATGTAACAACATGTCACAACCTGAGGACTGTTTAAAAGTAAGACTGTTTAAAATTAATATTGAACGTACCAAATGAAGTAGAAAGACTGTTTAAAATTAATATTGTTTAAAAGTAATATTGTATATACCCAACAAATGTCAAATCGATTGACACCTACAGAATGTTGGAAAACTGTACCTTTTTGCTATGTAAGCTTTGGCAATATGGTTCTCTGTAAACTTTCATGCCAATAAAGCATTTGAACTGAACTGAACTGAACTGAGAAGGAATGGAGAATAACACAACTTAAACTATCATAAGAAAAATCCTAAAGTTATTAAAATGAGTTATGAATGAACAGGCTGGATAAATTGTCCTCCTGCATCCAACTTAAGTTGATTTTTTTCCCGCAGAAGTGGTTGAAGAAAGAAATAGGATCACGTTGCAAGAAAAGTGCCAGGAATGTCCAGGAATTCAGGGCAGTCTCGCCTTCCCCCCCCTGTTACCCAGGGAGACGGGCCCATATCATAGGCTGGAGGCAGCCTTTCACTGCAAGCTAAAGGATGACCTCGTAATGAACAGAAAAAGTCTGAGGGAGCTGCAGAACTTTCATATTGTAAGTGGCTTTACAACCAGGACCAACATACCTGTACTTCCCTACAACAATGTGAGAGAACAGTACGAATATATATACACATATATATTATATATATAAAATAATATATATATATATGTAGCCTGGCGAAATGGAGCAGCACAGGACACGAACTTTCGTTTTTGGGGTTTTTTATTCTGTATTAATAACTTGGGTCTAGGTTTAGGATGAAATTGTAAATACATAAAACACAGTCGACAAAATACGGCAGTGGCTTGCTGCAAAACAGAACATGAGGCAAACCACAGGTGAAGGCAGTTAATTAACTAACAATCATTATACAAAACAAAACATATCATACCATACATTCGTATGTCCCGTTATCACTTGTCACCTCTTACAAGCAAACAGAAAGTATTAAACTCGTTCGAAACGTAGCCCCAAGGGCTCAACAACAATTTTAACAAAGGTTAACACCAGCACATGGTGGGACAATCTACAAGCATCCCCGTGATATCGAGTGATTTGGGAAACAATATCACTTTAAAACTATGTCTGGCTGCACTAAATGCTGTTTTAGTTGTACTTTACGCAGACTAAGTTCATTTAAAAAGTCATATTCACCCCAACTCTCCTGAGCACACCCCCCACGCTGGATCTAGAAAATGGAGGCTGTGAAGAAAGGGGAGGTTCCTTTGGCATCACATGGCCTTACCCATAACCCTTTTCTCAAATTCTAAAGGGGAAAATGAACCGCGCCATCTAGTGGACTTAAATATTCACTGCATTTTCCCACTTGGCTACATTCTCCCCTGCTTTAAAGTCAACGTCCTCGGTGACTTAGCACCCGTTTTTCACTTCTTTTACAGCTTCTCGAAAAAATGCAGTACCCAGACTCGATAAAACATGAGAGAACACCTCAGGACTGAGTGAGACTGCATTACAGGCTGACTGAGGCAAATGGTATGGGTTAGGGTTTACCCCAGCATTGGCTCTTTTAGTTCTGCGAGGAGCCGGAATGGGTACCTCAACCTCAGTCCCACACTCAGAAGGGTCTGAATGCTCTGGCTCAGAAACAGCCTCTGATTCCTGTACATCTTGGGCGTTACCAACAGGATCATTGTTTACTTTTTCCTCCTGAGTTAACTCTGGATAGGTGACTTCCTCTACCACAACAAACTCAGTATCAGAGGGCTCTGGCAACGATTCTGTCAAAAGAGTGACAGGGGGTACGGTGACAGGGGACTTGGTTCTCGTCCGCCTAGGCTCAGGGACAGGGGTAACACATGGCCTAAGATTAACTCTATGGACCCTTTTTAAAGGACCGCCCTCTACAGGCTCAACTGCATGTGTAGTGCCCTGTACCTCCACCACTCTGTACACAGTAGGACCCCACGCATCCTGAATTTTGTTCCTACCCAAAGGCCTGTGTCGTAAGTATACCAACTGACCCACCTCAATGGTTGGACAGTACACTTTGTCTTTGTTAAGTTCAATTCTTTGAGCTGATTTCTTTCCAGTGTACTCTCTTGCCCTTGCATGTGCCTCCTTCAAACGCTCTTGGTGGACAACCAACCACTCATGTTTCTTGTCTAACACTTGCTCCTGACCTAATAAAGCATCTACAGGAAGGTGTGGATGAACCCCGAAAAGCAGATAGTACGGTGAGTAGCCAGTCGTAGCATGGGGTGTTACATTGTAGGCATACACCAACTCAGATAAGTGCTCAGGCCAGCGGCGCTTCTTTTCTGGAGGCAGTGTACGCAAAAGATCATGTAAAGATCTGTTGAATCTCTCACATTGAGCATTTCCTTCCGGGTGGTGTGGGGTAGTGCGGGTTTTCTTTACACCATAAAGCTTACACAGCTCGGCAATGATTTCACTCTCAAAATTTCGACCTCTGTCTGAATGCAATCTTTCTGGGACCCCATACTTCATGAACCACTCTTTGAGAAGGACTTTTGCCGTGGTATCAGCCTTTTGGTCCCGAGTAGGGAAGGCTTGTGTGAATTTAGTGAAAACATCGGTCACCACTAACACATTCTCACGACCATCGGAGGCCGGTTCCAGCATGGTGAAATCTACAGCAACTACTTCAAGGGGCCGGGAGGCTAGAAATGATTTCATAGGGGCATGTATCTTGGGGTGGGGCATTTTTGTCAAAACACACCTCTCGCATTTCTTGACCCACTGTTCCACATCCCCATACATCCCAACCCAAAAACATCTCTGTCTCAAAAGGTTCTGTGTGCGCTCTATTCCCTGATGGCCCATACGATCATGCACACCTTCAAGCACGACTTCTTTCAAACAAGAGGGCAGTAGTAGCTGGTGACACTCACCAACATGGACATCCTCGATTACACGGTACAACAAACCATCTTGCTCACAAATACGGGGCCACTGCTTTAACGTGGATAATACTAGCTTGGATAACTGCGACCTCTCCTTGTAAGTTGGCCTCCGCTGCTCACCCCAAAACTTCCTAAACACGCTGAGGGTGGGGTCTGTGTCCTGAAACTTACGTAGTTCCTCTTTAGAGTAACCGGGAAGTGTTGGTGTGTTACCCTGCAACTCACTACGCTCAGTACTTTCTTCTGCGTCCGAAACACGGATCTGTCTGACTTTACAGCACTTGACTCCTGCTGTCCCTAAGTCTGGTCCTAGAGCTGTTCCCTTGTGAGTGACATTACATATGGCCACACAACCATCATAGTCCGCATCCCCACTGTCTGACTCGGGCTCCCCTGCTAACGGCTGCCTAGAGAGGGCATCTGCTGCTGCATTACAGCGGCCTGGGCGGTACTTGACGTCAAAGTCAAAAACAGCTAACTGAGCCACCCATCTTTGCTCAACAGCACCTAACTTAGCTGTAGAAAGGTGACACAGGGGGTTGTTATCTGTTATGACAGTGAACTTGGAACCTAGAAGGTAACCTCGAAATTTCTCTGAAACAGCCCATTTGAGGGCGAGGAGCTCTAGTTTCATACTGCTGTAGTTTCTGTCATTTCTTTCAGCATTACGGAGCCTCCTACTGGCATATGCTATCACTCTCTTCCTATCTCCCTGCTGCTGGTGGAGGATGGCACCTAATCCTAGGTTACTGGCATCCGTCTCTACAATAAAAGGCTGAGTGAAATCTGCGTAACCTAACACTGGAGCACTGATCAGCTTTTCTTTCAGCTGTTCGAAAGCAGCTTGGCACGCCGCTGTCCATGAACCTTCAAACAACCGTTTTGCTTTTGCTGGGCTGTCTTCCCTAAGGCATGCATTGACTACGTCATGGAGAGGGCCAGCTCGTTTAGAAAAATCCTCAATGAACCTCCTGTAATAACTACAGAAACCAAGAAATGACCTCAGATCTTTGACTGTACTGGGGACCGGCCACTTCTTTACGGCGGCAATTTTCTCTGGATCTGTCCCTATACCCTCCCCTGAAATTTGATGCCCAAGGAACCTGACTTCCTGCTGCAGGAAGTGACACTTTTCAAGCTTTACTTTCAAACCTGTCTCTTTCAGTCGTCTTAGAGCTGTCTCAAGCCTCTCTAAATGGTCCGGGAAGGTCTGAGAGAACACAAGGATGTCATCTAAATACACTAATAGGATGTGGAACACTAAGTCGCTCATAGTCGCTTGCATAAGTCGTTGAAAAGTCGCAGGTCCATTACAGACACCAAAAGGCATTCTGAGGTACTCAAAAAGGCCAAAAGGAGTTGTAAAAGCAGTCTTAGGCCTGTCACTTTCACGAACAGCAACCTGGTGGTACCCACTTGCAAGATCAATGGTCGAGAAGAACTTTGCACCATGAAGGGCATCAAAACTCTCGTCAATGCGGGGCAAAGGAAATGCGTCACGTCTGGTTTTTGAGTTTAGTTTCCTAAAGTCAACACATAGTCGTATGTCTCCATCAGTCTTACGAACTACCACTATGGGTGAAGCGTATGAACTATTGCTCTCCTGGATGACACGCTTTCTTAAAAGCTTAGTGATGTGGTCCCTCACCTCTTTGTACAGTGTAGGTGGGATACGACGGTATGGCTCTGTAACTGGTGCGTCATCTACCAAGTTAATCTCATGCTCAACTTTATCAGTGTAGCCTAGGTCCTCATCCTTAAAAGCAAATACTTCCGAATACCTGGCTAAAAGTGCACCTAACTCTGCTTGTTGGCCCTGTGTGCCACCTATGTGTAGTTTGTCCAAAAGCAACTGAATGTCTTTGTCTGTCATCTGTCCTTCTTGTCTGCCAACAGTTACTTCCTCTGTGTCAGCGGAGATGCGTTGAAATCGCACCTCACAGGAGTCCTTGTCTACACACTCTGCCTGAGTCGGAATACCAAGCCTGGTCCTGGGGTTTAACCACACATCCTCCTCAGAGAAATTTACCACCTGCACTGGAAATAAATGTCCCTTTGATTCAACTAGAGTGGGGACAACTACCAGGCCACCTGGCAATGGTGTGTTACCTGGCTCCAACAGCATTTTAGTGCTGCCACCTGACTGAGTTTTAAGTCCCTTTACGTAGACTGTAGCTATGGAAGACGCAGGCACATGTACAGCACCCCTACCAGCTACACGGACAGAAGATGACTTTGGAGTGATGTTACACTGTTGTACTTGCTGAAATGCTTCCCTCCAATCTGAATCCAACTTTCCCCCTAGAGTAGTGTCAAACTCAGCATAAACTAGTTGTCTGCATCGGCTGATGATGTTCATACCAATAAGACCTGGTGCTGCAGGCTGTGACTGCTGATGCTCTTTGACTACCAGGAAACCACATTCGGGTAAGGTTATGCCCATAGTTTCAACGTCTAACTCAAGGTAGCCCAAGTAGGGAATGTCCAACCCGTTGGCGGCAGTGATCTTAAGCCACCCGGTTGTAGGCAGCATATCCTCATCCCTCCCAAGTAAGTGCTCTCTGAAAAAAACTTCAGTAATAGTGCTGACTTGGCTCCCGGTATCCAGTAAACAGTTAGCAGTAACCCCCCCAATCTTGAGATCTACTACTGGACATTTACCTACTGCACGGTCAAGAAATCTGTCACGAATACCAGTACTGTTCTGAGAGCCTGCAGGTTTTCCTCGCATTGCCCGGCTCATGGCAATCGAGGGAGTTAGTTTTCCTGCACCCCAGCCAGCATTGGTGGATGTGTTTGCTACCTCGTGCTTCTGAGGACACTGTTTGGCAATGTGCCCCGCCCCGTTGCACTTAAAGCAAATAGGCTGACCTTCATCAGTGAACTTTGGCTTGGCTCTAGGTTTCCCAACCTTGTCATTACCCGTGTTTTCCTTCTGTAGAGCAAGACCCCGTACTGCCTCTGTTAGTTCCCCGATAGCTTTACCCTGTTCCGCCACCACTTTAAGAACATCCTGTAAAGTGACAGCCTGGCTGCCTGGTACCCCAATGGCAGAACACTGAAGATCCCTCCCCGTACTGTCACACACTACATTCTTGCTCTTTGCAACTTTAGTGCTACAGGGCTGGTCTTCTAAGGACCATAAGACAGCTTCCTCACGTACATCGAACAGGGTAGACTGGGGGTTGTCTCGTACAAACTTGCGCAACTCTCTCCGGAGTGAGGGATCTCTAACACCATCAACAAATCTGTTTCTGACAACCCGTTTTGTGTCCGGCACAGCATCAGGTGATTGCTTTACCAAAGTTCTAATAATCTGAGAGAGTGCATGTGAGTATTCTTGGAAACCTTCACCCTCTTCTTGCTTGCGTCCATAGAAAGTTTCTAACAGCTGGGACTCACTGCGTTTTTCGGTGAAAGCCCCCCTTAGGTAACTGAACAGGTCACTGGGCTGCTTAGACTCTCCACCCAACCGTAACCTAATTTCCTGTAGGGCTGCCCCCCTCAACAAAGATCGAATGAAATCTACCTGCTCTGCAGGAGTCTGATCTCTAGCTCGTAGTACACTTTCAACCTCTTCAATGAACTCATCAACTGAACGACTATCTTTAGATACCTCACCACTGAATGGTTGGATCTGACGCTCTCTGGGTACATACACATATGACTTGGTTGCCCCATTACCTAGAGTGGCAATAATTGCCATTGCTTGGTCATGGTTTTTTTTCAACTCTGAAATCTGTGCCTTGAGTTGATCTATCTGGTTGCCCTCACCCACACTCGAGGTATTGTCCTCACCATCCGAATTGTGAGCTCCACCCGCCTCCTCAGGAGGGTCTAACATTTTGACTCAGTTCACAAGTCCCTGACAGTCACTGAATGGGATGGCCGCTGTGACGATTCTTCTCCAATGGTGTCCCTCCTCGGTGCCTTGATGGGTCCTCTCCCAGATTGGTCCTGGCGCCCTCTGGATCCCGTCTGTCTGGTCTGGTCCTCCTTAGCAACCCCAGGCAGCACTCTCCGTCCGTCTCCAGGTCCACTTGGCACCACACCGCTCTTCCCCCACTGCCGTATTTTATGTAACTTTCCCAAACCTGAGAAACTCCAAGCTAACAGACCCCACTCCTGGTACCAAAATGTGTAGCCTGGCGAAATGGAGCAGCACAGGACACGAACTTTCGTTTTTGGGGTTTTTTATTCTGTATTAATAACTTGGGTCTAGGTTTAGGATGAAATTGTAAATACATAAAACACAGTCGACAAAATACGGCAGTGGCTTGCTGCAAAACAGAACATGAGGCAAACCACAGGTGAAGGCAGTTAATTAACTAACAATCATTATACAAAACAAAACATATCATACCATACATTCGTATGTCCCGTTATCACTTGTCACCTCTTACAAGCAAACAGAAAGTATTAAACTCGTTCGAAACGTAGCCCCAAGGGCTCAACAACAATTTTAACAAAGGTTAACACCAGCACATGGTGGGACAATCTACAAGCATCCCCGTGATATCGAGTGATTTGGGAAACAATATCACTTTAAAACTATGTCTGGCTGCACTAAATGCTGTTTTAGTTGTACTTTACGCAGACTAAGTTCATTTAAAAAGTCATATTCACCCCAACTCTCCTGAGCACACCCCCCACGCTGGATCTAGAAAATGGAGGCTGTGAAGAAAGGGGAGGTTCCTTTGGCATCACATGGCCTTACCCATAACCCTTTTCTCAAATTCTAAAGGGGAAAATGAACCGCGCCATCTAGTGGACTTAAATATTCACTGCATTTTCCCACTTGGCTACATATATATAATGTCTTACATTAATAGAATAATTGATGAGGGAGAACTGGGTGGCTTGGTTTCCTTAATCCAACTTTAGGGGATTGGGATGGGAGTTGCGCCCACTGCCTTGACCCCAGCGTGACACAGACCCATTATTCTGGGTCAGGGGTCACTTAACATGGAGGGCTGGCACCCACCACACAGAGGGAGCCTGGTGCTGCACGTCCAGGAAATCCTGGCGGTGCTGCAGCGGATTCTCCTGCTACTGCATTCGAAGAGGTGGGACACCACTTAAAGGGGTTGAAGAGCGCCAAAGAAGAATATAGCTAAAGTTTTTGTAGGCCTCAGCCGAGACCGAGGCCTACAACGGTAGGTATTTAGGGTTGAAGTGGAGGAAGAAGAGGCCAGTACCTCTGTTGTTCACCATTTACATAAATGATTTGAACTCAGGAATCGGAAGTACAAATTCAAAATTTGCGCGACGACACCAAATTGGGGGAGTATAGTTAATACTGAGGAAGATAGCAACAAAATACAAGAAGACATTAATAAACTTGCAGAATGAGTGTGTAATTGGCAAATTAATTTCAATATTGATAGGTGTGAGGTAAACTTATATAGAACCAGGGTTAGATCACACTTAAGAGTACTGTGCACAGTTCTGATCTCCATATTATGAAAAGGATATAGAGGCACTGGAGAAGGTGCAAAAAAGATTTAAAATTATGATACCAGAACTAAGAGGATATAACTACTGTATCAGGAAAGGCTGAACTGGCTGGAGTGTTTTTCTCCAGAAAAGAGAAGGGTGAGAGGTAACCTGATAGAGATCTTTAAAATTGTGAAGGTGTAGGAATCGACCGATCCCCCACTAAAGTACTGAGGTCGAGTCAGTTCGATAAATAAACGAAGTTTAATTAAAACTAGAGAACAAAACAAAGGCATGCAGGAGCAACAGTAAACAGGTCTTTTCAGGTGCTGGTTTCACGAGGTCTGGTTTGGGAACCTCCCCTCTCTGACGTCATGACGTCATCACGTTTCCCGCCGTTCGGGGCATCACGCGACCAACGTGATGACGTCATCGCGTTGATTCTGGGACTTATCCAGAAAGGCTATTTACATGCAGCAAACAAACATAGGTGCTGTAGCACTCTGTTAAAGACAGTTATACATTTGTACAGGAGTCCGTTGGTGGCTTTGCCACAAAGGGCTCAACATGGTAGACATAAAAAAGTAGTTTCCACTTGTAGGGGAATCCAAAACTAGGAGCCATAAAGATTAGATAGTCACTTAATAAATCCAATAGGGAATTCAGGAGAAACTTCTTTACTCGGAGAGTGGCTAGAATGTGGAACTCGCTATCACAAGAAGTAGTTGAGGTGACGAGTATAGATACAATTAAGAGGAAGCTAGATAAGTACATGAGGGAAAAAGGAATAGACGGTTATGTTGATGGGGTTAGATGGAGAAGAAGGCTTGTGTGGAGCATAAACATCGACATGGACCAGTTGGGTTGAATGGGTTGAATGAGCTGTAAATTCTGTGTAATAATTCTACAAAATACGAGGCCCTCTTCCTCCAGCCTGGGAGTTTGAGGGTTTCCAGGCCGTACTCCTAGGACTACCACCAGGTGGTATGAGGGGCAGATTGGAGGGAAAAGGTGGGTGAGTTAAGTTAAGGTGTGAACATGACAGTAGGCCTCACTGCCTGATTCTCTCCTCTGTTTCTGCTGCTATCCCACCCAATTTGACCTGCATCTTTGGGACCTGCATTTCATTCCAACCCAGAGTGATGGAATGGAGGTCTCTTTCAAATTGCTGTAAGAATCCTAAGTGAAACCATTCGGGTAATATTAGGTTCGAAATTCCTGTTGGTGATATTAAAAAATGCTTAAAATGTTAGCATAACAATGGCATGAACCCATTGATTTGAAATGGTTAAATGCCTTCATTAAAGGAAATGACATGCATGTATTTAGAAGAATCTGGCGAATATTTACTCTGGGCTCTTAATCCTTAATGGTTGCTTGATTGACATTATTGATTGAGAAGCATTGAAAATGAGTCCCACCGAGTTATTGAATAAGTTTGTTTCCTTTCAGCCTGAGAAAGATGGTGTGTTCCTGCGAGGACTCGGCCTGAATCTGACCAGTGGCCAATACGTGGCCCCAGTGACAGGATTCTACCAATTCTCTGCCAACCTCCATATTGGTAAGGAGATCAGGAAAGCAATTGGTTGTATGGGATTCAAGAGATGCCTAGACATCTGTCTGTAAGTGCTGAGTGAATTTATTAGAGAAATACTGCCTTAGTGATGCATCTCATTCAAATCTCAAACAGTTCTGACAGGAGCAGTCAAAATGTCTCCATTTTTATCAGATAAAGAGTTTACTTTCGCTTTGAAACAGCTCGTCTGTTGAAGCAAATGTAGAGCTGGTTTGCTGCCATAAGAATGGTATTTATTTTAACCATGCTTTATCATCAACTCAAAATGCAGAAATGACAGTAATGTTAGAGACTGGCAATGGGAATGCAACTCACCCTACAAAGCCATGGCCCAGTATCAACAAAATGATTTGGAGGGATAAACAGTAGAAGATTTGTGTATACTATGAACAACAGGAAAATAGGAACTGCTTTCCAGGCAGTAGCTCTGTCTCATGTTGGTGTCTGCTTGGTGCAGTAACTCTCCCTGAGCTTGGTGTGTGTGACAATATCTATCGCCCTCTCAGTCTATCTCCCTTGGTTTGGGGATTTTAAAGCTGTATCTCATTCTATCTCTTGGATGGTGTGTGTTAGATGATGTGTCTCTCTCATTTTCTCAGTCTGGGGTATTTAATGCGGTAACAGCCCCTTGGCTTGGTGTGGGTTTACTGCTGTAACTCTCTTGATTCGGTGTGTTGATGCTCTAAAACACAGTGCGGTAGATCGTGACTTTGTGCGACAGTGTAAAACGGGTGACACTGAGTCACCAACCACATTTTACACCTCTCCTGATTTTTATCTCCCAAACAGAGATGTAAAAAAGGCTGCCAATTTGCTATCAATCATTTTACATGACCAAAAAAAGTCAAAATCTGCCCCTTTCAGTACAGTTTGTTTGATGCTGTAACTCTGAAGGTTGAGAGTATGTTTGATGGTCTCACTCTGGGGGTTCAGAGTGTGTTTGATGGTCTTACTCTGGGGGTTCAGAGTGTGTTTGATGGTCTCACTCTGGGGGTTCAGAGTGTGTTTGATGGTCTCACTCTGGGGGTTCAGAGTGTGTTTGATGGTCTCACTCTGGGGGTTCGGAGTGTGTCTGATGCTGTAACTCTGTGGGTTCAGAGTGTGTTTGATGCTGTAACTCTGGGGGTTCAGAGTGTGTTTGTTGCTCTAACTCTGGGGGTTCAGAGTGTGTCTGATGATCTAACTCTGGGGGTTCAGAGTGTGTTTGATACTGTAACTCTGGGGGTTCAGAGTTTGTTTAATGCTGTAACTCTGGGGGTTCAGAGTGTGTTTGATGCTGTAACTCTGGGGGTTCAGAGTGTGTTTGATGCTGTAACTCTGGGGGTTCAGAGTGTGTTTGATACTGTAACTCTGGGGGTTCAGAGTTTGTTTAATGCTGTAACTCTGGGGGTTCAGAGTGTGTCTGATGATCTAACTCTGGGGGTTCAGAGTGTGTTTGATACTGTAACTCTGGGGGTTCAGAGTTTGTTTAATGCTGTAACTCTGGGGGTTCAGAGTGTGTTTGATGCTGTAACTCTGGGGGTTCAGAGTGTGTTTGATGCTGTAACTCTGGGGGTTCAGAGTGTGTTTGATGCTCTAACTCTGGGGGTTCAGAGTGTGTTTGATGCTGTAACTCTGGGGGTTCAGAGTGAGTTTGTTGCAGTAACTCTGGGGGTTCAGAGTGTGTCCGATGCTCTAACTCTGTGATTCTGTGATTCTGTGTCTGATGCTGTAACTCTGGGGTTTCAGAGTGTGTTTGATGATCTAACTCTGGGGGTGTCTTGTTTTGCACACTTTATACAAAACTAATAAATTGCAGGACAACGGAGTATTACAGTTTAAACTCTTTTATGAAGCATCAGGTCTGTGATCTCAATCATACAGCACAGTGTGGACAAGATGGAGTTAAGACCCTGGGTCTTCCAAAACAATAGTGGTCCTTACAGATGCCTGCAGGCCAATGACAACTCAGCATGTGATCACGTGAATATCACAGGTATTCCTTACAGATACCTGCGGGCCAATGATAATTCAATATGCAAATGTTACATCCCCTTTCTTTTAAAAGAAAAATGTTATGCATAACTTTTAAACCTTTCTTCTCCCTAATGTTCACAGTAGCATAAACATATAAGTAAACTCAGCATTTAACTAGCGCTGAAAACATCTCAACATTTCAATAACGATGTACAGTTTTTTTTAGGGCAGTGATCCGCCTACACCCTTTGACAGTTCACAAGTCAAGGATAACTCTAGGCTTGACCTCTTGTCCCGACCTTGTGTGGTGTGGAACTGAGCATGCTCCTGAATCGGTCATCAATTCCGGTTCAGGTTTAGGTTCAAGTAAGTATGATGTGTTTTGTGTATTGCTCTGTTCATCACACTCTGTTGAACTGAACCTCTCATCAGAATGACAGTGTTGTTCCTTGGTGTTCAGGCGGTGCCTGCAATTGCGGCGGTAAAACTGTCCTTCTGGGGTGCAGGCGTGATACGATCGCTCAGTGTCAGCTGGCTGGGTGACGACTGCTGGCTTCCAGTAGTCATGCTCCTGGATTTTGACGGATTCTCCATTGTGCAGCGGCGGCAGTAGTCTAGCTGACCTGTCATAGTATCTCTTTTGGTGTTGCTGTCTCTGTACACGTTTTGCATGCACTTGCTTGCAGCTGACGACCTCTGGCTGCAGCTGCTGGTTGGTGCTTGGAAGGATTGAGCGAAGTCTGCGGCTCATCAACAGCTGTGCTGGTGACTTGAAGTTGTCAACTGGAGTGTTGCGGTACTCAAGGAGACTGATGTAGGGGTCTCTTTTGTCCGCTTTGGCTTTGTCCATGAGTGTTTTTGCAATCTGGACAGTTTTTTCAGCAAGGCATTACTTTGAGGGTAATGTGGGCTTGATGTGACGTGTGAAATCCCATGCCTTGGCAAACGACTCGAACTCTTTTGATTTGTATTGGGGGCCATTGTCTGAGACTAATGTCTCGACAATGCCATGCCTGGCAAAGGCTGCCTTTAGCTTGTGGATCACAGCTGCAGATGTGGTGCTGTGAAGCTTGTCCAATTCAAAAAATCTGCTGTAGTAATCAACAGTCACTATGTAGTCCTCGTTGTTCCATGTGAACAGATCCGTTGCCGTGACCTGCCAGGGCCTGTCTGGGATACAGTGAGGTATCATGGGCTCTTTGACATTTGATGGGCGGCGTTCTAGACAAATGGAACATTTTCCGACAATGTCCTCAATGTGTTTGCACATTCCGGGCCAAAACATAATGTCACGTGCTCTTTGTTTGCATTTTTCCATGCCCATATGTCCAGCATGAATTTTTGTCAACATCTCTTCTCTGAGACTGGTAGGAATGATGATTTTCTCTCCTTTGAAGACGATTCCGTTGATTTGTGACAGTTCGTCTCTGTGGTTCCAGAATTCAGATATGCTCTGAGGGCATTTCCTCCTTTCCTCAGGCCATCCTTCATGTATGACTTTGCTCAGCAGTGTGAGTTGTGCATCTTTCTCTGTTTCTGCTCGGATCTCCTTCAGTTTTGAGTCACTCACAGGTAAGCTGTTGTACACCATGTGCACCTGCACATCCATGCCTTCACTGAGGGTGCTGTCCTGGTAGCTAAGAGACTTTCTGGAGAGCGTGTCTGCGACAGGAATGTCTTTGCCTGGACGGTGAATGATTGTGAAGTCATACTTCTGTAGCTGAAGGATCATTCTCTGTATCCTTGGTGGGGCTGCGGCTAGTGGTTTCCTCATGATTGACTTGAGGGGCTTGTGGTCGGATTCCACAATGAATTGTCGGCCATACACGTACTGGTGGAAACGCTTACATCCAAACAGAATTGCATATAGCTCTTTCTCGATTTGAGCATAGTTGATTTCACTGTCTGAGAGAGATATGGAAGCGTAGCCGATGGGCTTTCCTTCTTGCAGCAGTACTGCACCTAGTCCGTACTTTGACGCGTTCACTTGTAGTCTGTGCTCTTTGTTGGGGTCGAAGTAGGCAAGAACTGGTCCTGGTTCTCTGGTGATTACGTGTTTAATTTTCTGAAATGCTGTGTCATGTTGTTTGTCCCACAGGAACTCATTGGATTGTTTGAGCAACTGACGCATGGGTGCGTTGATTTCGGAGAGGCTCGGGACAAACTTGGCTAAGTAGTTAACCATGCCTAGTACTGTCTCTAGCTCTGCGCTGTTCTTCGGCGGCTCCATCTTCTTGATGGCGGAGATTTTCTCTGGATCCGGCTTAATGCCATCAGTTGAGAGGCGATGCCCGAAATAACTGATCTCGGTGGATCCGATTATGCTTTTCTCGGGGTTTTCACAGTTTTTTATCCACAGTTTTTGAAGCGTTTTATGTCTGTGTCGCCCATTTTTATAACTCTCGCTGTTCTTTCTGTTCTGAAACACGCTCTCTGGGTGGTGTTCTTTGGTGTGTGTCTATTAACTGCGTGCACTGTCTGTTCACATGAGCTGCTCTTGGCGCCGGTTATGGTTTTCAACTGTGCTTGGGCTATCTCGTGCGATCTAGCTATGTCCATAGCTTTGTCCAGCGTTAGCCCGGACCCAACATTCAAAAGTTTCTCTCTCACTTTAGCTGAATGTATTCCAAACACGATGCGGTCTCTGACCATCTCATCTTTATCTGCATATGCACGACTCACTAGCTCCTTGTACTTACTCCTGAAACTTGTACCTAGCGAATATCGTAGTTGTCTTGGGCATCACATATGATTCAAAACGGTCAAAATAACTTTTCAGTACCTTTGCTTCATCCGCGGTGAGAGACCATGTGTTAAAAATGTCTCTCCCTTTTTCTCCGATCCACAGGAGTAGTTAAATGCATCTTTCTTCGTCCCCTTTGCTTTTCAACGGACCCAAGAACATCAACTGCACATGTTGCTTGAACTTGCAACATTCTCTAGGTAAGTTCAAAGATCCCCAATCCATTCGAGGCAAGGGAGCTCCAACGATGTCCATTTCAAATCCCTGTTCTGACACCATGTCTTGTTTTGCAAACTTTGTACAAAACTAATAAAGTGCAGGACAATGGAGTATTACAGTTTAAACTCTTTTATGAAGCATCAGGTCTGTGATCTCAATCATACTGCACATGTGGACAAGATGGAGTTAGGACCCTGGGTCTTCCAAAACAATAGTAGTCCTTACAGATGCCTGCAGGCCAATGACAACTCAACATCTGAAAATAATAGGTCTTCCTTACAGATGCCTGCAGGCCAATGATAATTCAATATGCAAATGTTACAGGGGGTACAGAGTGTGTTTGATGATCTAACTCTCGGGGTTCGAAGTGTGTCTGATGCTGTAACTCTGGGGGTTATGAGTGTGTTTGATGCTCTAACTCTGGGGTTTCAGAAAGTGTTTGATGCTATAACTCTGGGGGTTCAGAGTGTGTTTGATGCTGTAACTCTGGGGGTTCAGAGTGTGTTTGATGCTGTAACTCTGGGGGTTCAGAGTGTGTTTGATGCTGTAACTCTGGGGGTTCAGAGTGTGTTTGATGATCTAACTCTGGGGGTTCAGAGTGTGTTTGATGCTGTAACTCTGGGGGGTTCAGAGTGTGTTTGATGCTCTAACTCTGGGAGTTCAGAGTGTGTTTGATGCTGTAACTCTGGGGGGTTCAGAGTGTGTTTGATGCTGTAACTCTGGGGGTTCAGAGTGTGTTTGATGCTCTAACTCTGGGGGTTCAGAGTGTGTTTGATGCTGTAACTCTGGGGGTTCAGAGTGTGTTTGATGCTCTAACTCTGGGGGTTCAGAGTGTGTTTGATGCAGTAACTCTGGGGGTTCAGAGTGTGTTTGATGCTGTAACTCTGGGGGTTCAGAGTGTGTTTGATGCTGTAACTCTGGGGGTTCAGAGTGTGTTTGATGCTGTAACTCTGGGGGTTCAGAGTGTGTTTGATGATCTAACTCTGGGGGTTCAGAGTGTGTTTGATGCTGTAACTCTGGGGGGTTCAGAGTGTGTTTGATGCTGTAACTCTGGGGGTTCAGAGTGTGTTTGATGCTGTAACTCTGGGGGTTCAGAGTGTGTTTGATGATCTAACTCTGGAGGTTCAGAGTGTGTTTGATGCTGTAACTCTGGGAGTTCAGAGTGTGTCTGATGCTGTAACTCTGGGGGTTCAGAGTGCGTTTGATGCTCTAACTCTGGGGGTTCAGAGTGCGTTTGATGCTCTAACTCTGGGGGTTCAGAGTGTGTTTGATGCTCTAACTCTGGGGGTTCAGAGTGTGTTTGATGCTCTAACTCTGGGGGTTCAGAGTGTGTTTGATGCTCTAACTCTGGGGGTTCACAGTGTGTTTGATGCTCTAACTCTGGGGGTTCACAGTGTGTTTGATGGTCTCACTCTGGGGGTTCGGAGTGTGTTTGTTGCTGTAACTCTGGGGGTTCAGAGTATGTTTGATGCTGTAACTCTGGGGGTTCAGAGTATGTTTGATGCTGTAACTCTAGGAGTTCGGAATGTGTTTGTTGCTGTAACTCTGGGGGTTCAGAGTGTGTTTGATGCTGTAACTCTGGGGGTTCAGAGTGTGTTTGATGCTCTAACTCTGGGGGTTCAGAGTGTGTTTGATGCTGTAACTCTGGGGGTTCAGAGTGTGTTTGATGCTCTAACTCTGGTGGTTCAGAGTGTGTTTGACGCTGTAACTCTGGGGGTTCAGAGTGCGTTTTATGATCTAACTCTGGGAGTTCGGAGTGTGTTTGTTGCTGTAACTCTGGGGGTTCAGAGTGTGTTTGACGCTGTAACTCTGGGAGTTCGGAGTGTGTTTGATGCTGTAACTCTGGGGGTTCGGAGTGTGTTTGACGCTGTAACTGTGGGAGTTCGGAGTGTGTTTGACGCTGTAACTCTGGGGGTTCGGAGTGTGTTTGATGCTGTAACTGTGGGAGTTCGGAGTGTGTTTGACGCTGTAACTCTGGGGGTTCGGAGTGTGTTTGATGCTGTAACTGTGGGAGTTCGGAGTGTGTTTGACGCTGTAACTCTGGGGGTTCGGAGTGTGTTTGATGCTGTAACTGTGGGAGTTCGGAGTGTGTTTGATGCTGTAACTGTGGGAGTTCGGAGTGTGTCTGATGCTGTAACTCTGGGGGTACAGAGTGTGTTTGATGCTGTAACTCTGGGGGTTCAGAGTATGTTTGATGCTGTAACTCTAGGAGTTCGGAATGTGTTTGATGCTGTAACTCTGGGGGTTCAGAGTATGTTTGATTCTGTAACTCTAGGAGTTCGGAATGTGTTTGATGCTGTAACTCTGGGGGTTCAGAGTATGTTTGATTCTGTAACTCTAGGAGTTCGGAATGTGTTTGTTGCTGTAACTCTGGGGGTTCAGAGTGTGTTTGATGCTCTAACTCTGGGGGTTCAGAGTGTGTTTGATGCTGTAACTCTGGGGGTTCAGAGTGTGTTTGACGCTGTAACTCTGGGGGTTCGGAGTGTGTTTGATGCTGTAACTGTGGGAGTTCGGAGTGTGTTTGACGCTGTAACTCTGGGGGTTCGGAGTGTGTTTGATGCTGTAACTGTGGGAGTTCGGAGTGTGTTTGATGCTGTAACTCTGGGGGTTCGGAGTGTGTTTGATGCTGTAACTGTGGGAGTTCGGAGTGTGTTTGATGCTGTAACTCTGGGGGTTTGGATTGTGTTTGATGCTGTAACTGTGGGAGTTCGGAGTGTGTCTGATGCTGTAACTCTGGGGGTACAGAGTGTGTTTGATGCTGTAACTCTGGGGGTTCAGAGTATGTTTGATGCTGTAACTCTAGGAGTTCGGAATGTGTTTGATGCTGTAACTCTGGGGGTTCAGAGTATGTTTGATTCTGTAACTCTAGGAGTTCGGAATGTGTTTGATGCTGTAACTCTGGGGGTTCAGAGTATGTTTGATTCTGTAACTCTAGGAGTTCGGAATGTGTTTGTTGCTGTAACTCTGGGGGTTCAGAGTGTGTTTGATGCTCTAACTCTGGGGGTTCAGAGTGTGTTTGATGCTGTAACTCTGGGGGTTCAGAGTGTGTTTGATGCTCTAACTCTGGGGGTTCAGAGTGTGTTTGATGCTGTAACTCTGGGGGTTCAGAGTGTGTTTGATGCTGTAACTCTGGGGGTTCAGAGTGTGTTTGATGATCTAACTCTGGAGGTTCAGAGTGTGTTTGATGCTGTAACTCTGGGAGTTCAGAGTGTGTCTGATGCTGTAACTCTGGGGGTTCAGAGTGCGTTTGATGCTCTAACTCTGGGGGTTCAGAGTGCGTTTGATGCTCTAACTCTGGGGGTTCAGAGTGTGTTTGATGCTCTAACTCTGGGGGTTCAGAGTGTGTTTGATGCTCTAACTCTGGGGGTTCAGAGTGTGTTTGATGCTCTAACTCTGGGGGTTCACAGTGTGTTTGATGCTCTAACTCTGGGGGTTCACAGTGTGTTTGATGGTCTCACTCTGGGGGTTCGGAGTGTGTTTGTTGCTGTAACTCTGGCGGCTCAGAGTGTGTTTGATGCTCTAACTCTGGGGGTTCAGAGTGAGTTTGATGCTGTAACTCTGGGGGTTCAGAGTGTGTTTGATGCTGTAACTCTGGGGGTTCAGAGTATGTTTGATGCTGTAACTCTGGGGGTTCAGAGTGTGTCTGATGCTGTAACTCTGGGGGTACAGAGTGTGTTTGATGCTGTAACTCTGGGGGTTCAGAGTATGTTTGATGCTGTAACTCTGGGGGTTCAGAGTATGTTTGATGCTGTAACTCTAGGAGTTCGGAATGTGTTTGTTGCTGTAACTCTGGGGGTTCAGAGTGTGTTTGATGCTCTAACTCTGGGGGTTCAGAGTGTGTTTGATGCTGTAACTCTGGGGGTTCAGAGTGTGTTTGATGCTCTAACTCTGGGGGTTCAGAGTGTGTTTGATGCTGTAACTCTGGGGGTTCAGAGTGTGTTTGATGCTCTAACTCTGGGGGTTCAGAGTGTGTTTGATGCTGTAACTCTGGGGGTTCAGAGTGTGTTTGATGATCTGAATCCGGGGGTTCAGAGTGTGTTTTATGCTCCACCTCTGGGGGTTCAGAGTGTGTCTGATGCTGTAACTCTGGGGGTTCAGAGTGTGTTTGATGCTGTAACTCTGGTGGTTCAGAGTGTGTTTGACGCTGTAACTCTGGGGGTTCAGAGTGCGTTTTATGATCTAACTCTGGGAGTTCGGAGTGTGTTTGTTGCTGTAACTCTGGGGGTTCAGAGTGTGTTTGACGCTGTAACTCTGGGAGTTCGGAGTGTGTTTGATGCTGTAACTCTGGGGGTTCGGAGTGTGTTTGATGCTGTAACTGTGGGAGTTCGGAGTGTGTTTGACGCTGTAACTCTGGGGGTTCGGAGTGTGTTTGATGCTGTAACTGTGGGAGTTCGGAGTGTGTTTGACGCTGTAACTCTGGGGGTTCGGAGTGCGTTTGATGCTGTAACTGTGGGAGTTCGGAGTGTGTTTGATGCTGTAACTCTGGGGGTTCGGAGTGTGTTTGATGCTGTAACTGTGGGAGTTCGGAGTGTGTTTGATGCTGTAACTCTGGGGGTTCGGATTGTGTTTGATGCTGTAACTGTGGGAGTTCGGAGTGTGTCTGATGCTGTAACTCTGGGGGTACAGAGTGTGTTTGATGCTGTAACTCTGGGGGTTCAGAGTATGTTTGATGCTGTAACTCTAGGAGTTCGGAATGTGTTTGATGCTGTAACTCTGGGGGTTCAGAGTATGTTTGATTCTGTAACTCTAGGAGTTCGGAATGTGTTTGATGCTGTAACTCTGGGGGTTCAGAGTATGTTTGATTCTGTAACTCTAGGAGTTCGGAATGTGTTTGTTGCTGTAACTCTGGGGGTTCAGAGTGTGTTTGATGCTCTAACTCTGGGGGTTCAGAGTGTGTTTGATGCTGTAACTCTGGGGGTTCAGAGTGTGTTTGATGCTCTAACTCTGGGGGTTCAGAGTGTGTTTGATGCTGTAACTCTGGGGGTTCAGAGTGTGTTTGATGCTCTAACTCTGGGGGTTCAGAGTGTGTTTGATGCTGTAACTCTGGGGGTTCAGAGTGTGTTTGATACTCTAACTCTGGGGGTTCAGAGTGTGTTTGATGATCTGAATCCGGGGGTTCAGAGTGTGTTTTATGCTCCACCTCTGGGGGTTCAGAGTGTGTCTGATGCTGTAACTCTGGGGGTTCAGAGTGTGTTTGATGCTGTAACTCTGGTGGTTCAGAGTGTGTTTGACGCTGTAACTCTGGGGGTTCGGAGTGTGTTTGACGCTGTAACTCTGGGGGTTCAGAGTGCGTTTTATGATCTAACTCTGGGAGTTCGGAGTGTGTTTGTTGCTGTAACTCTGGGGGTTCAGAGTGTGTTTGACGCTGTAACTCTGGGAGTTCGGAGTGTGTTTGATGCTGTAACTCTGGGGGTTCGGAGTGTGTTTGATGCTGTAACTGTGGGAGTTCGGAGTGTGTTTGACGCTGTAACTCTGGGGGTTCGGAGTGTGTTTGATGCTGTAACTGTGGGAGTTCGGAGTGTGTTTGACGCTGTAACTCTGGGGGTTCGGAGTGTGTTTGATGCTGTAACTGTGGGAGTTCGGAGTGTGTTTGATGCTGTAACTCTGGGGGTTCGGAGTGTGTTTGATGCTGTAACTGTGGGAGTTCGGAGCGTGTTTGATGCTGTAACTCTGGGGGTTCGGATTGTGTTTGATGCTGTAACTGTGGGAGTTCGGAGTGTGTTTGATGCTGTAACTCTGGGGGTTCGGAGTGTGTTTGATGCTGTAACTCAGGGGGTTCGGAGTGTGTTTGATGCTGTAACTCTGGGAGTTCGGAGTGTGTTTGACGCTGTAACTCTGGGAGTTCGGAGTGTGTTTGACGCTGTAACTCTGGGGGTTCGGAGTGTGTTTGATGCTGTAACTCTGGGAGTTCGGAGTGTGTTTGAAGCTGTAACTCTGGGGGTTCGGAGTGTGTTTGACGCTGTAACTCTGGGAGTTCGGAGTGTGTTTGATGCTGTAACTCTGGGGGTTCGGAGTGTGTTTGATGCTGTAACTCTGGGGGTTCAGAGTGTGTTTGACGCTGTAACTCTGGGAGTTCGGAGTGTGTTTGACGCTGTAACTCTGGGGGTTCGGAGTGTGTTTGACGCTGTAACTCTGGGAGTTCGGAGTGTGTTTTATGCTGTAACTCTGGCGGTTCGGAGTGTGTTTGATGCTGTAACTGTGGGAGTTCAGAGTGTGTTAGATGCTGTAACTCTGGGAGTTCGGAGTGTGTTTGATGCTGTAACTCTGGGGGTTCGGAGTGTGTTTGATGCTGTAACTGTGGGAGTTCAGAGTGTGTTTGACGCTGTAACTCTGGGAGTTCGGAGTGTGTTTGACGCTGTAACTCTGGGGGTTCGGAGTGTGTTTGACGCTGTAACTGTGGGAGTTCGGAGTGTGTTTGACGCTGTAACTCTGGAGGTTCGGAGTGTGTTTGATGCTGTAACTGTGGGAGTTCGGAGTGTGTTTGATGCTGTAACTCTGGGGGTTCGGAGTGTGTTTGATGCTGTAACTGTGGGAGTTCGGAGTGTGTTTGATGCTGTAACTCTGGGGGTTCGGATTGTGTTTGATGCTGTAACTGTGGGAGTTCGGAGTGTGTCTGATGCTGTAACTCTGGGGGTACAGAGTGTGTTTGATGCTGTAACTCTGGGTGTTCAGAGTATGTTTGATGCTGTAACTCTGGGGGTTCAGAGTATGTTTGATGCTGTAACTCTAGGAGTTCGGAATGTGTTTGTTGCTGTAACTCTGGGGGTTCAGAGTGTGTTTGATGCTCTAACTCTGGGGGTTCAGAGTGTGTTTGATGCTGTAACTCTGGGGGTTCAGAGTGTGTTTGATGCTCTAACTCTGGGGGTTCAGAGTGTGTTTGATGCTCTAACTCTGGGGGTTCAGAGTGTGTTTGATGCTGTAACTCTGGGGGTTCAGAGTGTGTTTGACGCTGTAACTCTGGGAGTTCGGAGTGTGTTTGACGCTGTAACTCTGGGGGTTCGGAGTGTGTTTGACGCTGTAACTCTGGGAGTTCGGAGTGTGTTTTATGCTGTAACTCTGGCGGTTCGGAGTGTGTTTGATGCTGTAACTGTGGGAGTTCAGAGTGTGTTAGATGCTGTAACTCTGGGAGTTCGGAGTGTGTTTGATGCTGTAACTCTGGGGGTTCGGAGTGTGTTTGATGCTGTAACTGTGGGAGTTCAGAGTGTGTTTGACGCTGTAACTCTGGGAGTTCGGAGTGTGTTTGACGCTGTAACTCTGGGGGTTCGGAGTGTGTTTGACGCTGTAACTGTGGGAGTTCGGAGTGTGTTTGACGCTGTAACTCTGGAGGTTCGGAGTGTGTTTGATGCTGTAACTGTGGGAGTTCGGAGTGTGTTTGATGCTGTAACTCTGGGGGTTCGGAGTGTGTTTGATGCTGTAACTGTGGGAGTTCGGAGTGTGTTTGATGCTGTAACTCTGGGGGTTCGGATTGTGTTTGATGCTGTAACTGTGGGAGTTCGGAGTGTGTCTGATGCTGTAACTCTGGGGGTACAGAGTGTGTTTGATGCTGTAACTCTGGGTGTTCAGAGTATGTTTGATGCTGTAACTCTGGGGGTTCAGAGTATGTTTGATGCTGTAACTCTAGGAGTTCGGAATGTGTTTGTTGCTGTAACTCTGGGGGTTCAGAGTGTGTTTGATGCTCTAACTCTGGGGGTTCAGAGTGTGTTTGATGCTGTAACTCTGGGGGTTCAGAGTGTGTTTGATGCTCTAACTCTGGGGGTTCAGAGTGTGTTTGATGCTCTAACTCTGGGGGTTCAGAGTGTGTTTGATGCTGTAACTCTGGGGGTTCAGAGTGTGTTTGATGCTCTAACTCTGGGGGTTCAGAGTGTGTTTGATGCTGTAACTCTGGGGGTTCAGAGTGTGTTTGATACTCTAACTCTGGGGGTTCAGAGTGTGTTTGATGATCTGAATCCGGGGGTTCAGAGTGTGTTTTATGCTCCACCTCTGGGGGTTCAGAGTGTGTCTGATGCTGTAACTCTGGGGGTTCAGAGTGTGTTTGATGCTGTAACTCTGCTGGTTCAGAGTGTGTTTGACGCTGTAACTCTGGGGGTTCGGAGTGTGTTTGACGCTGTAACTCTGGGGGTTCAGAGTGCGTTTTATGATCTAACTCTGGGAGTTCGGAGTGTGTTTGTTGCTGTAACTCTGGGGGTTCAGAGAGTGTTTGACGCTGTAACTCTGGGAGTTCGGAGTGTGTTTGATGCTGTAACTCTGGGGGTTCGGAGTGTGTTTGATGCTGTAACTGTGGGAGTTCGGAGTGTGTTTGACGCTGTAACTCTGGGGGTTCGGAGTGTGTTTGATGCTGTAACTGTGGGAGTTCGGAGTGTGTTTGACGCTGTAACTCTGGGGGTTCGGAGTGTGTTTGATGCTGTAACTGTGGGAGTTCGGAGTGTGTTTGATGCTGTAACTCTGGGGGTTCGGAGTGTGTTTGATGCTGTAACTGTGGGAGTTCGGAGTGTGTTTGATGCTGTAACTCTGGGGGTTCGGATTGTGTTTGATGCTGTAACTGTGGGAGTTCGGAGTGTGTTTGATGCTGTAACTCTGGGGGTTCGGAGTGTGTTTGATGCTGTAACTCTGGGGGTTCGGAGTGTGTTTGATGCTGTAACTCTGGGGGTTCAGAGTGTGTTTGATGCTGTAACTCTGGGAGTTCGGAGTGTGTTTGATGCTGTAACTCTGGGAGTTCGGAGTGTGTTTGACGCTGTAACTCTGGGAGTTCGGAGTGTGTTTGACGCTGTATCTCTGGGGGTTCGGAGTGTGTTTGATGCTGTAACTCTGGGAGTTCGGAGTGTGTTTGATGCTGTAACTCTGGGGGTTCGGAGTGTGTTTGACGCTGTAACTCTGGGAGTTCGGAGTGTGTTTGATGCTGTAACTCTGGGGGTTCGGAGTGTGTTTGATGCTGTAACTCTGGGGGTTCAGAGTGTGTTTGATGCTGTAACTCTGGGGGTTCGGAGTGTGTTTGATGCTGTAACTCTGGGAGTTCGGAGTGTGTTTGACGCTGTAACTCTGGGAGTTCAGAGTGTGTTTGATGCTGTAACTGTGGGAGTTCGGAGTGTGTTTGACGCTGTAACTCTGGGAGTTCAGAGTGTGTTTGATGCTGTAACTCTGGGAGTTCGGAGTGTGTTTGACGCTGTAACTCTGGGGGTTCGGAGTGTGTTTGATGCTGTAACTCTGGGGGTTCGGAGTGTGTTTGATGCTGTAACTGTGGGAGTTCAGAGTGTGTTAGATGCTGTAACTCTGGGAGTTCGGAGTGTGTTTGATGCTGTAACTCTGGGGGTTCGGAGTGTGTTTGATGCTGTAACTGTGGGAGTTCAGAGTGTGTTTGATGCTGTAACTCTGGGGGTTCGGAGTGTGTTTGATGCTCTAACTCTGGGGGTTCAGAGTGTGTTTGACGCTGTAACTCTGGGAGTTCAGAGTGTGTTTGATGCTGTAACTCTGGGAGTTCGGAGTGTGTTTGATGCTGTAACTCTGGGAGTTCGGAGTGTGTTTGATGCTCTTACTCTCGGGGGGTGATTTTCATTCTGAAGTCAGGAAGGAGGCGGGACTACAACTTTCAGTTGTCTCAGCAGGCCAATTAAGGGCCACCCGGCAACAGGTGACGTCACAGACTGAAATTTCATCTGTGAAGACGTTTTGACAGATGAAATATCAGTGTTTCACAGCTGTTTGAAGCTGTCCAACACTTACAGTCTTACTTCCAACCTGAGTCCTTCTACACAGACTCAGTTAGAAATCTCACCGGCACAGAAAGCTGCAGGCTGTCACTTTTGACAGATCGCAGCCATTCTGCTTTCTGTGCTGGTTAGATGATGAACTCCCGAAACCTAGAGGAAGGAAGGCTGAAAAGGTAAGTACAGGTAATTTAAACTTCTTTACGCCCTTTAGACACACCAAACACACTTACCTTTGCACTCATGCACCCATCACTCAACTGAACACCAACATCTCGACCCCTCCAAGTCCTTCAACCCGACGGCCTGACTCTTCTAACTTGGCATGGTTTGGGGCCGTCGGGAATCCCACACTTCAAGCTTTAAAATAGGGATTAGGCTAAAATCTGCCTGTTAACTACCTGTTAACAGGCAGTTAATTGGCACTAATCCCTTCCCGCTTCCGGTAGGCGGGTCCCAGTACGGAGCGGGTACCCACCTCCTTTGAAACTTACATGGAGGCGGGTTGGGGGCAGGATGATGTCGGGACCCCCGAATTCGGGACTTTAACCCCGCACGCCTCCAATCCTGACTCTAGGGGTTCAGAGTGTGTTTGATGCTGTAACTCTGGGGGTTCAGAGTCTGTCTGATGCTGTAACTCTGGGGGTTCAGAGTGTGTTTGATGCTGTAACTCTGGGGGTTCAGAGTCTGTCTGATGCTGTAACTCTGGGGGTTCAGAGTGTGTTTGATGCTGTAACTCTGGGGGTTCAGAGTGTGTTTGATGCTGTAACTCTGGGGGTTCAGAGTCTGTCTGATGCTGTAACTCTGGGGGTTCAGAGTGTGTTTGATGCTGTAACTCTGGGGGTTCGGAGTGTGTTTGATGCTTCTTTTTCTCCTAGCAATCCCTTGATAGACTGAGGTTACAGATAGTGATGAATCCTGCAGGTTGTGTAATGAACTATACACCTTGCACCAGGGCTTCTGGAACCTGGTGATCTTTACTTCGCTGTCTATGAAATACAGGCCTCAGGGAGAGGATAGATCTACATTTGGGCAGAATCTAATACTGTCCAGCAGTGAGCAGAATCTAATACTGTCCCCTTCCCTACCCACTCCTCTCCCCGCTCCCCCGCCCCACCCACTCCCCTCCCCGTCTCCCCCTCTCCCCATTCCTCTCCCCGCTCTCCACACTCCTCTCCCCACTCTCCCCACTCCTCACTCATCTCCCCACCCTCCCTCTCCCCAATCCTCTCCCCTTCCCCCCCTCCCTCTCTCCCTACCCCACCCCACTCCTCCCCCCACACCTCCTCTCCCCACACCTCTCCCCATCCAACCCCTACCCACTCCTCTCCCCATCGCCCCCTCTCCCCACTCCTCTCCCCGTCCCATCTCCCTCTCTCCCCGCCCCCCACTCCCCACTCCTCTCCCTCCCTCTCCCCACGCCATTTCCCTCTCTCCCCGCCCCCCACTCCCCACAGCTCTCCCCACCCTCCCTCTCCCCACTCCGCACCCCGCCCCATCTCCCTCTCTCCCCGTCCCCCATCTCCCCACTCCTCTCCCCGTCCAACCCCTCCCCACTCCTCTCCCCACCCACTCTCCCTCTCTCCCTGCCCCCCATCTCCCCACTCCTCTCCCCACCCCCCCATTTCCCCACTCCTATCCCCACCCCTCTCCCTCTCTCCCCGCCCCCCATCTCCCCACTCCTCTCCCCACCCCATCTCCCCATTCCTCTCCCCGCCCTCCCTCTCCCTATTCATCTCCCTGCCCCCCTCCCCACTCCTCTCCCTGTTCCACTCTCCCCACTCCTCTCCCCGCCCTCCTCCCCACTCCTCTCCCCGCCCCCTCTCCCCACTCCTCTCCCCGCCCCCTCTCCCCACTCCTCTCCCTGCCCCCTCTCCCCACTCCTCTCCCCGCCCCCTCTCCCCACTCTTCTCCTCGCCCCCCTCTCCCCACTCCTCTCCCCGCCCCCTCTCCCCACTCTTCTCCTCGCCCCCCTCTCCCCACTCCTCTCCCCGCCCCCTCTCCCCACTCCTCTCCCTGCCCCCTCTCCCCACTCCTCTCCCCGCCCCCTCTCCCCACTCTTCTCCTCGCCCCCCTCTCCCCACTCCTCTCCTCGCCCCCCTCTCCCCACTCCTCTCCCCGCCCCCCTCTCCCCACTGCTCTCCCCACTCCTCTCCCCATCCCCCCCTCTTCCCACTCCTTTCCCTGTCCCCCACCTCTCCCATCATTTTGAAAATGCTGAGACAAGAAGGATAATATGTCTTGGAGGGAATCGCATGACTTGCCATCCAGCTCCTCTCAGCCATCGTGTCTATAATCGAAGGACCTGGTCATTGATATACCAAAGCCAGTCCACAGCAAGTTGCTGCTCCTCAATGCCTTCAGGTAAATAGGCATCTGGAATTTCCACCAGGAAAAAAAAAAAGCCAAAGTAAAAAAAAAAGAAACAAGAGAAGAACTACACAAACCAGTGAACGGCAGCCACACGGGGCTTCAGCAGCGGTGGTTGAGTCGGCGGCATCGGGACCGAGTTCGAGGAGGCGAGGTGACTCGGGCCGCAGCCCAGCGGTCCAGCAACCGGCACAGCCGAGGGGACTCGGGCCGCATCCCAGAAATCGGAACGCAGCCCGGCAACGGGCACAGCGGAGAGGACTCGGGCCGCATCCCAGAAATCGGCACAGCCGAGGAGATCCGGAACGCAGCCCGGCAATCGGCACAGCGGAGAGGACTCGGGCCGCATCCCAGAAATCGGCACAGCCGAGGAGATTCGGAACGCAGCCCGGAAATCCAGCAATCGGCACAGCCGAGGGGACTCGGGCCGCAGCCCAGCAATCCAGCACGGGAAAGGCCCGAGGAGCCAGGCCAGCAGGCACAGAGACCTCTGAGGAGAAGGAGAGCAACCAGAAGGCTCGCAACCAAGACCGTGAGTACAGGGCCCAGGGAGGGAGGCCCAGGGAAAAGCCCGAGGAGCCAGGCCGAAACAGAGGCCCAGAGACCTCTGAGGGGGAGGGGAACAGCCCGAAGGCACCGGGAAACAGCGGCTCACAGACTCAGACCTGAGAAGGGTGAACCCAGGAGCCGAGGCCCAGGGACCACGGGGTCGGAGAGGGGGACCGGGAAAGTTCGCGAACAGGGAGAGGGTAACACCAAACCCGGGGCCCCAGAAAAGCTTATTCTAAGATCAACAATACTTTACCAAAAATGAGCGAATCAGAAGACCCACAACAGCCCCGCTTCCAGATTCCCCCCAACACCACAAAAAAAGCTATAAAAACGATCAAGCATGCTCAGATGAGAGAAAAACCAGAAACTCTCTTTACTGACTGTTACAACAATGGGACAAAAAGTAACCTCATATTCTACTCAGATCAGCCAGCGGCTTGGATCAGAGCAATAAAATCACACTATACCAGTGTTAAGCTAAAAAATACCGCAAATGGGTCCATAATGAAAATTAACACACCAGGAGACAGTTCAATCACGACTGTCAACGCGTACAATACCGGAACAATATTAGTGCAAGGCAACCTCGACAAATTTGCAACGGCCTTCAGGACACTGAAAAGATCAACTATGAGGGGAATGAACAGCCCCAGAGTGGCCCACACTCCCCCCAACATTGACAACTTACCAGGAGAAAATCTGCATGGTCAAGGGATGAACGAGCCACACAGTTCAAACCAGACACTAACCCCGGGGAACCACAGCCACACGATACAACTGACAAACCCCAGCATAACTACCACGGAGGAAGCCACACATAGTTCCCCTACCATTCCCAGCCCACCAAGAGAAGAGCAGCATAGCCAGGAAGTGAGTGAGCCTTCCAGGGCCGACCAGCTTAGCCAGGAAGTGAGTGAGCCTTCCAGGGCCGACCAGACACATACCCCAGGATCACACAGCCAGATACAACCAAAAGATAAATTTAATCAATTAGAGATAGAGATGGTTAAACTTAGAGAGGAGGTCCTCAAATTGAACGACAAACAAAAGCAGGAGAGGGAGAGACACAAGAGAGAGCTGAATAGACTTGATAACCAGGTGAATCTACTTAAGAATCAGGTGAAAGAGCTGCAGGAAAAAGAAGAGAGCCATAGAGGAGAGAAAACACCATTAGACCAGCAACCAGAGACTAGAGATAAGACAAGACAGAGCCGGACGGAACGGCTGCACTCCCACACGGAACAAAAGCAACAGACACACAATACAAGGGGTGCCACACAGACCGACCAGCATACTGACTCGCAATCTTCCCCCACCACCATGGAACCACAAGCGAGCCGCTCACAAGAGGTACGCACACACCAGACACCCCAGCCCAGCACACACACTATGAGTCCAGGCAAAAGCCACCAGACAGTAAACACAAACAAGGCTGACGTCGTAATACTCATAGACTCAAATGGGAAATTTCTATGGGAGAAAAAGCTCTTCCCTAGAAGTAAAGTAGAAAAGATTTGGTGCCCAACAACAGACAGAGCCATGGGATGGCTGACCAAAGCCAGATTAGGCTCCCCCCAACACATAATAATACACACGGGCACAAATGACCTAAAGGCCAAACAGAAAGAGGTAGCAACATCGCTCAGAGCAATGATTAGGAAGGCAAGCAGTACATTTCCAAACACTAGAATCACTGTTTCCACAATATTGCCGAGAACAGACTTCAACAACAACACAATTCATGAGATAAATGCCAGCATAGCAACAGAATGCGAATCAAACCACAACGTACACCTGGCCCAACACCCCACCCTCGATGAAGAATGTCTTTACGACCACGTCCACATCCAAAGGCAAAAAATATCGATCTTTGCTAAAGCCCTGAAGGACGTCGCTTTTAACCGGGTCCATACCCAGACTCCAAGAGGACCCCCCGCCGACCACCAGAGATCAGCGGGGTACATATCAGGAACACTACAAAGACCACCACCACACCAACCGAGACCGGAGAGGATCCCCATGCAAAACAACATTATCAGACCTGCACCACTCCTGTCCCACAGGGGAATAGGACCGCTACCAGCCAGACAGAGGGAGAGATGCACAGGACGTACGCAATACCTCAGACAGAAACAATCCATTAAGAGACAATAAGCAGATGTGCAACAGCATCTACTTCCGCCTTATGGATCAAGGACTAATTAATAGAAAGAACTGTAACCAAATTGTATTAACTTTTGTAGACAACTGGGGTGATCTTTTTTTTTTCCCCACACTTAGACACGACAAACACGTACCACTCTTTAACCTATCATAGAAAAAGATAAAACTTAACATGAAATCCTTATATATTTCGACCTGGAATATCCAAGGTCTACGCTCTTCAGTGCGAGAAGTGAAGAGTAGGACCCCAGAGTTCATAGAGGAAACTAAAGATCTAGATATTATCATTTTACAGGAAACTTGGTATAAAGGAAAAGGACACACCGGCTGTCCCCAAGGGTACACTGAGCTAGTGGTCCCCTCCAATAAATTACCAAGTGTAACCCAAGGCAGAGACTCCGGAGGCATACTGATCTGGTTTAAAACAGAACTTAAGAATTGCATCAAATTTATAAAAAAGGGCGAAAACCATATGTGGCTCAAACTTGAGAGGGAGATTATCTCAAACACCCAAGATGTTTACATTTGCGCACTTTATATCCCTCCAATCGATTCCCCGTACTACAAAGAGGACACCTTCTCCAACATGGAGGGGGAAATTATCCAATACCAGGCCCAGGGGAACGTGTTGATCTGTGGGGACCTCAATTCAAGAACGGGCGAAGAACCAGACTTCACCAATAATCAGGGAAACAATTACGTATTCGGGAATAACCACTTTGACATCCCTTCCCTTCCATACAGGCATAACTGCGACAAGCAGTCAAATACCAACGGTAAACAGCTACTACAGCTCTGTCGAAACCTGGGTCTGTACATTGTCAATGGTAGGTTCATAGGAGACCTCCTAGGAAGATCGACCTACTGCTCACCTCTTGGCTGCAGCACAGTAGACTATATGATTACAGACTTGGACCCATCCTCTTTCAGAGCATTCACAGTCAAACCACAAACAACACTGTCAGATCACAGCCAAATTACTATGTTTCTCAAAAAGACAGAAACAAACAACATAGAAACACAACCCAGTAAACTGTACAACACCAAAAAATCGTACAGATGGGCCAAAAACGACACGGAAAAATACCAGAAAACAATTAGCAATGCATCAACTCAAGCTCTCTTAGACACCTTTCTGGATAACATATACACTCACAATAAAGAAGGCGTAAACCGGGCAGTTAGTAAACTAAACAATATTTTTAATAATTTGGCAACAAATGCAAACTTGAAAGCTCGCAAGAACAAACCCAAAACAAAAAACTATGAAAAATGGTTTGACCATGATTGCCATAACATGAGGAAAAAACTTAGAAAACTATCAAACCAAAAACACAGACATCCAGAAAACGAGGAATTACGCCTTACTTATTGTCAGACGCTAACACAATACAGAAACACACTCAGGACCAAAAAAGAGCAATTTATTAAGAATACACTCAGCTCCATGGAGGAATCCATTGAGTCGAATTGTTTCTGGGACAACTTGAAAACACTACACAAAAAACAACACGACGATTTGTCCATTCAAAATGGGGACACATGGGTAAACCACTTTGAAAAATTATACCAGAAAAACACACTAAGACCAGAGCAACACCAAATACGCAAAAAACTGGAAAAGCTTGAAATGGCCATAAAAGATAACCAAAACCCGCTAGACGCCATAATAACAGAAAAAGAACTTCTTGAAAAACTCAAGGACCTGCGACCAGGAAAAGCTTGCGGGACAGACGGCATACTAAACGAGATGATTAAACACGCAGACGACAAACTGAAACTGGCTATCCTAAAACTCTTCAACTTGGTTCTGAGTGTCGGTTATTTCCCTGACATCTGGAACAAAGGACTCATAACACCCATATACAAAAGTGGGGACAAAATCGACCCAAACAACTATCGAGGCATCTGTGTAAACAGTAACCTGGGGAAGGTATTCTGTAGCATCATAAACAAAAGACTTATAAACTTCCTTGAAGAGCACAATGTCTTGAGTAAAAGCCAAATTGGATTCCTGCCAAACTATAGAACATCCGATCATATCTTCACCCTACAGACCCTAATTGACAAACACGTTCACCATAACAAAAGCAAAATCTACGCATGCTTTGTAGATTTCCAGAAGGCTTTCGACTCCATCTGGCATGACGGTTTATTCCTGAAACTTATCGAAAGCGGGGTAGGAGGTAAAACATATGATGTAATTAAATCAATGTATACAAACAATAAATGTGCAGTTAAAATTGGAGACAAACAAACAAAATACTTCCCACAGGGGCGGGGGGTGACGCAGGGCTCGCCAATCTCACCGACACTCTTTAATATTTACATTAATGGATTGGCAAAACTACTTGAACAATCTACAGCACCCGGCCTCACCCTATATGAATCCAAGGTTAAATTCCTCCTCTATGCCGACGACCTGGTTCTGCTGTCACCAACTAAGGAGGGTCTACAGCAGAACCTGGACCTGCTGGAGTCGTACTGCCAGACTTGGGCCCTGACAATAAATCCCCAAAAAACCAAAGTCCTTGTGTTCCAGCAAAGATCCAAACAACATGGACCCACAATAAATTTCACAGTAGGAACAACCAAAATTGAACAAACCACTCACTACACATACTTGGGCTTAAAAATCAGTTCTACGGGAAACTTCAAACTGGCTGTGAATGAACTGAAAGAGAAAGCAAGAAGGGCTTTCTATGCCATCAAAAAATCAATCCAAATAGAAATCCCAATTAGCATTTGGCTCAAAATTTTCAAATCAGTAACTGAACCAATTGCACTCTATGGCAGTGAGGTCTGGGGACCACTAACACAACAAGATTTTGCAAAATGGGACAAACACCCAATTGAGATCCTACATGCGGAATTCTGTAAAAGTATCCTCCGGACTCAAAGGAAAACAGTAAACAACGCATGCAGGGCGGAACTAGGCCAATACCCATTAATAATCACTATCCAAAAAAGAGCCACCAAATTTTGGAATCACCTACAAATGAGCAACCCCCAATGCTATCACTACGACGCCCTGAAATGCCAAGAGCTGACCATAAAGAAGAATACCCTCAGTCAACTAGTCCTGGGACTCAATAAAGTAACTAATAACAATACTAACAATAACCAGTCCCAGGACAGTGACAGGGTAACACAAAGAATTCGACCCAACACAATCGTCGCTAAGCAAAAGGAAAAATATCTGTCATATTGGGCAGAAACAACAAAAACCCAAAGCAAACTCAATTGCTACTTGGCCCTAAACAGACAATACAACATAGCTGATTACCTGACCATGGTAAAGGATAACAAACTGAGAAGAACCTTGACAAGGTACAGACTTAGCGAACATAGCCTAGCGATCGAAAAAGGCAGACACAGGCAGACCAGGCTGCCAAGAGAAGACAGGATATGCTCTCGCTGCAGTCAGGGAGTAGTTGAGACAGAGATGCACTTCCTCACAGCCTGTGGAAAATATCAGGGCATCAGAGAGAATTTCTATCAAAAATTCTCACAAATATGCCCTGAATTCAGAAATCTGACTGACAACCAAAAACTCCCATTCCTACTGGGGGAGGAGAGAAGCTGTGTAACACTGGCGGCACACTATGTTACAGCTTGCCATGAACAGAGGGACAACCAGTAAACTAAGACAAGAGTATATATAAACAAGGCGAAAATATATTTATAAACTCAGGGATATACCTGTTTATACACTGTATGAATGGAACCGCGTTTATGTGTTCAACCATAAATGTATTTTGATGCTTTGGCAACATAAGATGTACCTTATCATGCCAATAAAGCGATTTGTATTGTATTGTATTGTATTGTGTGGGGGTTCTTCAGTGGCAGATTGGCAGAACCCCTCCCAACTAACAGCGTAAACAGCAGGAGATCGGGAGAAATCTGTGGAAAATGAGGGCCGGGATCTTCAGGATGAATTCACAGATCCTGAATGCCCATGGGGAGCCTCACTTGAGGGCAGCAGAGGCTAGAGATAGGGCTACAACACTGTAGTGCTGATTCTCTGAGCCACATGCCTTTGATGCAAAGCTTCCTGCTGGGAGTGCCAGGATTTTACCCTTTTGTGTCCCTGCAGCGTGCAAGACCATGGTGGCTCCAGCAGCAGAGTGAAAGGTTAGAAAGGTCACTTCATTCCAGGACAGATCCTATGGGCTCGATTTTCATTGAGCCATGGAGGCGGGCTTGGAGGCGTGCGGGGGGTTAAAATCGCAAAAACTGGCGGGTGGGGGGGACCCCCCACCCCGCCTGATTCCCGACTCTGAGCAATTTAACTCAGGCGTGTCTGATGGTTCCGACTCCGTCCCGCATCCAACAGGCGGGACTGGTCTTTAAGGCCCTTAATAACCACTAAATGGCCTCTATAATCCTATTTCAACAGGCCTTTGCAAATTTAACCCTTTTCCCATGTAAAACACGCCTGGTGGGAAACACGAATGTGAAACCTGGCGGGAGCACGATTGGATTGCTGACTATCAACTGCAGGTCAACCATTAAAGAGGAGATTTGATCAGCCATCATTTGCAGGTAGCAGGACTTATTAGTCTCAGGTCTGGGGCAACTTTTACAAGGCTTAACCACACCTATGGAAGTTTGGAGCCTGACACCCATCTCCAGTGTGGCCTCCTGGGAAACCCCTCTCGCCACCTTCACTCAGCGCTTCCTCAACGGAGGCATATACCAGAAGCATGGGAGCCATTTATTTCCTTCCCATCTGGGCATTAGAGGAGATCGAGCACCAGCCGCAGCACCAGCAGAACCAGGAACAACAGCAGCACCAGCAACAGCAGCAGCAGGAGCGCCAGGCTGCTGCTCACCCACTTGAGGCTGCACAGGCCAGAAGGGGCCAGCGCCTGGAAGCCCGTCGGCACAGGAGATACCCCCCAAACAGGGTCTACAGACGCAGGGTCAGCTACCTAAACATGTCTGAGCAGCAGTGCCAAAGGCGGCTCCGACTTTCATGAGAGGTAGTGACTGACATCTGCGCAATGCTACAGAGGACCAGGTGGATAAGCATTACCAGTGGCCGTCAAAGTCACCACCGCACTCAACTTTTTTGCCTCAGGCTCATTCCAGGGATCAGCAGCAGACATCAGCAGCATCTCCCAGGCAGCCGCACACACTTGCAGGTAACTGAGGCCCTCTTTGCCCTCGCGCATAATCACATCCATTTCACCAAGGATCGAGCAAGTGTCACGGCGCGAGCGGTTGGATTAGCTCACCTGGCAGGCTTTCAAGGGTGCAGGGAGTCATTGACTGCACACATGTGGCCCTTAAGGCACCCCGTCGCAATCCAGGTATTTTTGTCAACCACAACGGCTTCCACTCCCTTAACGTTCAGCTGGTGTGTGACCACAAGAAGGAGATTTTGCATGTTTGTGCCATGTACCCTGGCAGTTGCCATGACTCCTTCATACTGTGCCAGACTATTGTGCCTCCGCTATTCAGTCCGCCAGACCAACTTAATGGATGGCTACTTGGAGACAAGGACTATCCCCAGAGGACATGGCTGATGATGCCGTTGAGGAGACCATCCAACGAAGCTGAAGAGAGCTACAAATCCAGCCACATGTCCACCAGAGCCATAATCGAGCAAACCATCGGTTTGCTGAAGATGCGCTTCAGATGCCTAGATAGATCAGACGGAGCCCTGCAGTACTCAGCAGCCAGGGTCTCCAGAATCGTCGTGGTTTGCTCTGCGCTTCACAACATGGCACAGCATCGTGGCTTGCAGATTCCTGAGGACCAAGTGGCTTCTCACATATCCTCCTCAGATGATGAGGGGGAGGAGGAGGAGGAGGAGGGCAAAAACGAACATCCTGCAGAGGCCCATCAACCAGCGGCAGCATTACACAAGAACATTGCTGCCCGGGATGCAAGGAACGCGCTCATCCTGGCCAGATTTGCTTAGCCTAGTCAAACAAACACTTCTGCCTCGCAGCTTCTTACCAGAGCATTGACAATGGCCAAGAACCAGAGGATTCCTATCACTCTGACCACCATACTGACAGTTGCATGTATGCCTAAGGCCTCAAGGTGGAAGTCCCAATAGCGAAATGACAGACGCCACAACTGCAACATTTGCCATCAGAATTTTTATGTACAATTACGACGTGATGGCATTTTTATACTAAACACAAAATTCCACCCAAGTAACTACCCTTGTGACTACTTGTGCTTTACCTTCCTCTTATGCGTGCTCCTACATAGTGCTTCCCCTGTGGTTTCAGCAGATGTGGAGGCCCCTTGCTCACTTTCCTGCTGCTCCTATCTCGACACCTTTGGCGGGCGTCCTCTGGGGCTGCGAGCCTGTGAGGGCTCGTCAACAGTCTGCTGCTCCTACGGCTGTGCAGGGGTTGAGACGTCTATCTCACTTGGGTGTGGACTCCGGTGGGGCTCTGACCGAGGGCTCTGCAGTGGCATGGAAGTGTGAGCGCTTGGAGAGGAGTCCCCACTTCCTTGAGGTATGCCACCAACCTCCCTCTCATGGGTCAGGACCCCCTCAGCACCTGCAAGTGGCTGGAGAGCACCTTGCTGCACATCAGGGGGGCCATGGGGACCCGTATCTGCAATGGCAGTCCTACTCAGAAGGACTTCCATGAAGGTCTGGTTTCTCTGTTCAATAGATGCCCATCGCTCCTCAAGAGATGTCATTCTATTCTGAACAATGACAATGTTTTCCATACCCTGGCGACTAAGCCCTCTCCGTAGCCCTCCTCTCCTCTACCGTAGCCATCCTCTCCTGTATGGTAGTCAACCTTACCACGGAGGTAGCAATCGTTTCCACGGAGGTAGCCATCCTTTCCGTGGTGATGCGTTCATGTGCCAATGACTCCACAAAGGCTCTGCTCATGCTCGCTATTGACTCCTCCATTCGCTCCACACTCGCAGCGACCCTAGAGACAAAACCTGCCAGAGACTCCTGCATCTGTGCCTGGAGTTCCATCACCTCTGATTTTATGGATGGACCCAGAGGCAGAGGGTCGACATGCAGCTGAGCCGAGCTGGCAGAGTCCTGCGCCCTCCGACTAGGACTCTCCACTGCTGTCCCTGCCTCCACGATCTGCTCATGCTCACTTGTGAGCTGTGATACACCAGGTGACAACACTGCACTATGTCCCGAAGGTCCCACCGAGGTGTGTCTGCGCTGGTGCTGGGTGCGCTGAATTCTGGTGACGCTGTGCCCTCAGAGGTTGCAGCTTCCTCTGAGGAGTCTGGCTGCTCAGCCTCTTCTTCCTGGCTAGGGAGGATGGATGTTTGTGATGGTCCTGTGGGGGAGTAAAGGAAAGAGTCAGAGATGTGATGCAAAGGCTACATGCACATAGCTTTTTGCAGATGCTCATAAGTCCATCTGTTACAGCTTCACAATCATTATCAGCAACTCATGCAATGTCAAAGTGAGAGATGGGAAACTTTTCTGTCACCAACTTGCTATGTTGCACCCATCTGACCATCCCCCACACGCAAATCATTCTCAATGCCCATGATTTCCAGGACGGCCTCCTCCCAGGGAGTCAGGTGGGCTAATGAGGCTGTCCCTCCTCCTGTCCTCGCTCGCTCTCTCTTGTTGTGCGCTCTCTTTTCCTGCAATGAGGGAGACAAGTGGAGGTTGAGTGAGAATGAAGGAGTGAGTGCAGAGATTGCATAGCATAGATATTTAGAAGGAGACAAAGATGGAGTGAGTTTGCAAGACCCAGGGCCCTCCCTGTGTGTTGTCAGTTGTGTTCAAAGCATCAGAGTGATAGGGAGTGTGGGGGCTGTATGGTGGAATAGTTATGTGAATGTGAGCATAGAGAGAGAGGGAATGGGTAAGGGTGCATGGATGTCAGTGTCAAGTGGGATGTGGAGGAAGAGATTGCTAAAGCTGAGTGCTGGTGAGGAAAGGCAATGGGGATCAGATTGAGGGTGATGGGAAATTCATACTCACTTTTCCAGTGCGCTGAAGGTCATGAAACCTTTTCCTGCACTGTATCCAGGTTCTGCAGGTGACTCCCAAGGAGTTGACCTCCTCAGCCACCTGCATCCACACAGCCTTGGTCTGAGTGGGAGGCCTCTTCCTCCCTGATGAAGGGAACAGAACCTCCCTGTTGGCCCTAGCCCCATCCACTAATGCCTGCAGTGCCGCCTCATCAAAACGAGGAGCTGATCTTGCCATCCTGCTTGTCATCTTTCCTGCAGGTCCCTCTGACACCAAATGGAGAAAGCTTGGAAGCCTGCAGAAGAAGCAAGGCTTGCTGTGGACCTTAAATGCAGCAGCAATGATGACGTCATCGGAGAGGACCTTCAGTCGTGAAAAACCCATTTGCAAAGGCTTCCCACACGTTGGAAATCAATTGGCCAATTGAGTTAAAATTGCATCAGCCTCCCACATCCATTTAGATTCGTGTGGGAAACACGAAATTCGGATAACACAACAGCCCGCACCTGAGTTAAAATCCAGCCCTATGTCTTTGCTGCGGGTGGCACTGCACTGGAAATCCCTCATCAGAGTTGAGAATCTTCATGCTTTCCCTGATAACAATGCTTTTCCTCTTTTTTCAGAACACAGGGAGCACCAGAGAAGAAGGCACAGCAGACCTCACGATAACATCCGAATCCTCATCTGCATCGAATCTCTCTGTCAGCACAATGTGTAAGTGGTGATAATCCACCGTTGCCATGGAACTATTAAACACAATCCTGTAGCAGAACAACAAGCAAATCCAAACAAATCTAGATCTCGCATTCTGACACTAGGAACCTACCGGCAAGACAGTGAAGGGAACTAACAAGTCTGATCCAGGAATTTATGGTGCATATTTATACACCCCGTCTAATTTTCTTTTCTATTGACTTGAATGGAAAAGAGTATTGGACGGGTGTAAAACGGGCTGCCGATTTGCTATCTCCCATTTTGCGCGAACGTCAAAGACCAATTTCACCCCAAGGTGTCATGCTGTGGAACAAGTTGGTGCAGTCATGCTGCTGTCTCCTAGATATCCCTGGTATACGTTCTGTGAATTAGTAAATACTTAATATGCTAGTGGAATCTAGTGGCAGAACATCATCACTGCACCGACCTTTACCTTTGTTGCATTGACAGGCTGTCCAATTGGAATATCAACCAACAGTTGAACACCTGCAGTGGACACTAACATTGGTTCCAGTCAACAGCTCACCAAATGCTTCAAATTAATTTCCACCAATTCACAGACAAGATTGGGCCAATTGTATGCTCAGAACAGCAATCTCATAACTTATTATTAATGGAGTCTTACTGTAGAACTCTCCTGTGTGTTTATCTATTAGAGTACAATATCTGTGCGATTGCAATATTGTACTGAACCTACAATGCTCTTGAATGGTTCGAGGTGTTACATGGTTAGCATGGACCAGGTTGTTAAAAAAAAAACATTTTCAGGTGCCATGATAGTTCCTGTCCCCCGCTCCCCCCCCTCACTCCTCTCCCTCTCTCCCCGTCCCCCTCTCCCCACTCCTTGCCCCATCCCCCCTCTCCCCACTCCTCTCTCTGTCCCCTACCTCTCCCCGTCCCCCTCTCCCCACTCCTTGCCCCATCCCCTCTCCCCACTCCTCTCTCTGTCCCCTACCTCTCCCCGTCCCCCTCTTCCCACTCCTTGCCCCGTCCCCCCTCTCCCCACTCCTCTCTCCGTCCCCTACTTCTCCCCATCCCCCTCTCCCCTACCTCTCCCCATCCCCCTCTCCCCACTCCTTGCCCCGTTCCCCCTCTCCCCACTCCTTGTCCCATCCCCCCTCTCCCCACTCCTTGCCCCGTCCCCCCTCTCCCCACTCCTTGCCCCATCCCCCCTCTCCCCACTCCTCTCTCTGTCCCCTACCTCTCCCCATCCCCCTCTCCCCACTCCTTGCCCCGTTCCCCCTCTCCCCACTCCTTGTCCCATCCCCCCTCTCCCCACTCCTTGCCCCATCCCCCCTCTCCCCACACCTTGCCCCGTCCCCCCTCTCCCCACTCCTTGCCCCATCCCCCCTCTCCCCACTCCTCTCTCTGTCCCCTACCTCTCCCCGTCCCCCTCTCCCCACTCCTTGCCCCGTCCCCCCTCCCTCCACTCCTTGCCCCATCCCCCCTCTCCCCACTCCTCTCTCTGTCCCCTACCTCTCCCCGTCCCCCTCTTCCCACTCCTTGCCCCGTCCCCCCTCTCCCCACTCCTCTCTCCGTCCCCTACTTCTCCCCATCCCCCTCTCCCCTACCTCTCCCCATCCCCCTCTCCCCACTCCTTGCCCCGTTCCCCCTCTCCCCACTCCTTGTCCCATCCCCCTCTCCCCACTCCTTGCCCCGTCCCCCCTCTCCCCACTCCTTGCCCCATCCCCCCTCTCCCCACTCCTCTCTCTGTCCCCTACCTCTCCCCATCCCCCTCTCCCCACTCCTTGCCCCGTTCCCCCTCTCCCCACTCCTTGTCCCATCCCCCCTCTCCCCACTCCTTGCCCCATCCCCCCTCTCCCCACTCCTTGCCCCGTCCCCCCTCTCCCCACTCCTTGCCCCATCCCCCCTCTCCCCACTCCTCTCTCTGTCCCCTACCTCTCCCCGTCCCCCTCTCCCCACTCCTTGCCCCGTCCCCCCTGCCTCCACTCCTTGCCCCATCCCCCCTCTCCCCACTCCTCTCTCTGTCCCCTACCTCTCCCCGTCCCCCCTCTCCCCACTCCTTGCCCCGTCCCCCCTCTCCCCACTCCTTGCCCCGTCCCCCCTCTCTCCACTCCTTGCCCCATCCCCCCTCTCCCCACTCCTCTCTCTGTCCCCTACCTCTCCCCGTCCCCCCTCTCCCCACTCCTTGCCCCATCCCCCCTCTCCCCACTCCTCTCTCTGTTCCCTACCTCTCCCCGTCCCCCTCTCCCCACTCCTTGCCCCGTCCCCCCTCTCCCCACTCCTTGCCCCATCCCCCCTCTCCCCACTCCTTGCCCCATCCCCCCTCTCTCCACTCTTCTCCCTGTCCCCCTCTCCCCTACCTCTCCCCATCCCCCTCTCCCCACTCCTTGCCCCGTCCCCCCTCTCCCCACTCCTTGTCCCACCCCCCCTCTCCCCACTCCTCTCTCCATCCCCTACTTCTCCCCATCCCCCTCTCCCCACTCCTTGCCCCATCCCCCCTCTCTCCACTCCTCTCCCCGTCCCCTTCTCCCCACTCCTTGCCCCATCCCCCTCTCTCCACTCTTCTCCCTGTCCCCCTCTCCCCTACCTCTCCCCATCCCCCTCTCCCCACTCCTTGCCCCACCTCCCTCTCCCCACTCCTCTCCCCGTTCCCCCTCTCCCCATTCCTCTCCCCATTCCTCTCCCCATCCCTTCCTCTCCCCATCCCCCTCTCCCCACTCCTCTCCCCACCGCCCTCTCCCCACTCCTCTCCCCATCCCACTCCCCACTCATCTCCCCGTCCCCCTCTCCCCACTTCTCCCCGCCCTCCTCTCCCCATTCCTCTCTCTCTCCCTGCCCCCCCATTCCTCTCCCTGTCCCCCACCTCTCTCCACCTCCCTCTCCCCACTCCTCTCCCTGTCCCCACCTCTCTCCCCAAGTGCTCTAATTCTGCTCAACTTGCTCACTCCCTCTCACTGAGACCAACCCCAAGCGTTGCAGCTGCAGCTGCCCCCCTTCCAACAAGGCCCATCCCTATTACTCCAGCTCTGCTCCCTCCCTTACAGTACTTTTAGGAGTGAACCCTTTCCCATTGCTCCCCAGCACTAGGCCCCTATATTTCTCCTCAGAGCTCTGGGACTGAGAGGGAGCAACGCTCTTTGAAGAAGTAGCAAGGCTCTCTTCTGCAGTGGGCTGTTAACATGCTAAACCAAGAGGCACTGGTGCGGTGAGAGTGGACAAGAGAGTCTATACTTTCAGAGAGGCTGGGGAACAGCAACAGGAGCTGGGGAGAATGGGACCTGGAGCTATTGTGAGGGAGGTAACAGAGCTGCAGTGATAGGGGTGGCCCACATGGGAGGGACAGAAGGAGGGAGGGAAGGAGGGAGGGAGGGCAGCCAGAGTTGGAATACTTGAGGAGGAGGCAAACTTGAGAAGAAGAGGAGTAAAAGCTGAGCCCAGGTCTTGAGTGAAGAAGAGGCCCAGGAAAGAGCAGAGGCTGGACAGTGCGGATAAAATGCCAGTGATGGGAATTAAGGGAGACAGGAATGTGGAAGTCTCAAGATGGCCAAAAAACATTTGAAATCATTTTTCCCAGTGATCTAATAAGGCCCAAGTAGTTACTGCAGCAAACAGTGATGTTACAAGCCTACTTTACATACATGGGTAATATATTACAACTGTATAATATTAATATATTACAACAGTACAATAGTATAACCGTACTATGGTACTATAGGAATATAGGAACAAGAGGAAGTCATTCAGCCCCTCAAGCCTGCTCTGCCATTCAATTAAATCATGGCTGGTCTGCACCTCAACTCCATTGATCTGCCTTAGTTCCATATCCCTAATACCCTCATCTAACAAAAAATGATCAATCTCAGTTTTGAAATGTTCAATTGACCTACCCTCAACAGCTTTTTGGGGGAGAGAGTTCCACATTTTCACTACCCTTTGAGTGAAGAATTGCTTCCTGATATCACCCCTGAAAGGTCCAGCACTCATTTTATGCCCTCTTGTTCTGGACTCCCCCACCAGAGGAAAGAACCTCTCTCTATCCAATCATCTTAAACTCTTCAATTAGATCACCCCTAATCTTCTATACTCAAGGGAATACAAACCTAGTCTATGGAACCTGTCCTCATAATTTAACCCTTTTAGCCCCGGTATCATTCTGGTGAATCTGCGCAGCACCCCCTCCAAGGCCAATACATTCTTCCTGAGGTGCGGTGCCCAGAACGGAACACAGTACTCCAGATGCGGTCTAGCCAGAGCTTTACACAACTCGGAACATAGGAACATAGAACAGGAGTAGGGCATTGAGCCCCTAAAGCCTGTTCCATCATTCAATGAGATCATGGCTGATCTGCGATCTAACCCCATATACCCAACTTTGGCCCATATCCCTTAATACCTTTAGTTAACAAAAAGCTATTAATCTCGGATTTAAAATTAACAATTGATCTAGCATCAATTGCCATTTGTGGAAGAGAGTTCCAAATTTCTACCACCCTTTGTGTGTAGAAGTGTTTCCTAATTTCACTCCTGGAAGACTGGCTCTAATTTTTAGACTATGCCCCCTAGTCCTAGAATCCCCAACCAGCGGAAATATTTTCTCTCTATCTACCCTATCTGTTCCCTTTAATATCTTGAAAACTTCGATCAGAGCAACCCTTAGCCTTTTAGATTCTAGGGAATACAACCCTAATTTGTGTAATCTCTCCTCGTAACTTAACCCTTGGGGCTGGATTTTCATTGAGGAGTCGGGTAGGAGGCGGGACTACAACTTTCGGGGTTGTAGTCCCACCTCCATCGAGTTCTAGCCAACCCATGCGATTTTGACTTGATTGACCTTGTTGAGCCCACCCAGCGGGCTCAGCAGGCCAATTAAGGGCCACCCGGCAACAGGTGACATCACAGATTGATATTTCATCTGTCAAGACCTTTTGACAGATGAAATATCAGCGTTTCACAGCTGTTTGAAGCTGTCAAACACTGACAATCTGCACTCCAAGTTAATTCCTTCCTGTCAGGATGATTTAGAGATCTCCCCGGAACAGAAAGCTGAATGCTGCAACTTTTGACAGATCGCGACCATTCTGCTTTCTGTGCCGGTGAGATGAGGGACTCCCGAGACCTGAGGGAAGGAAGGCTGTAAAGGTATGTAAATGTAAGTAAAACTTCTTTAAACACTTTAAACACACCAAACACACTTACCTCTGCACTCATGCACCCATCACTCACCTGAGCACCAGACGTCTCGACTCCTCCAAGCCCTTCATCCCGACGGCCCACCTCGCTAACTTGTCATGGTTTGGAGCCATCGGGAATCCCACATTTCAACAATGAAAATAGGGATTGGCTAAAAACTGCCTGTTAACAGGCAGTTAATTGGCACTAATCCCCTTCCCGCCTTGGGGAGGCGGGTCCCAGTGTGGGGCAGGTACCCACCTCCTTTGAAACTGGCATGGAGGCCGGTTGGGGGGTGGGATGGGTTCATGCCCCCCGATTTCTGGATTTTAACCCCCAACACGCCTCCAATCCCGCCTCCACAGCCCAATGAAAATCCTGCCCTTGAAGTCCGGGCATCATTCTGGTAAACTTACGCTGCGCTCTCTCCCAGGCCAATATATCCTTCCTAAGGTGTGGTGCCCAGAACTGCTCACAGTACTCCAAGTGTGGTCTAACCAGGGCTTTGTTTAGCTGCTGCATAACTTCTACCCCCTTGTGTTCCAATCCTCTAGATATAAGGCCAGCATTCCATTAGCCTTTTTAATTATTTTCTGTACCTGTTCATGACATTTTAATGATCTATGTGCCTGGACCCCCAAGTCTGTTTGGACATCCACTGTTTTTAGCTTTTCACCATTTAGAAAGTACCCTGTTCTATCCTTTTTAGGTCCAAAGTGGATGGCCTCACATTTGCCTATATTGAAATCCATTTGCCACAGTTTTTCCCATTCACTTAATCTGTCGATGTCCCTTTGTAATTTTATGCTTTTATCTACACTGCCTACAATGCCACCTAACTTTGTGTCATTGGCAAATTTGGATATATGACTTTCTATGCCATCATCTAAGTCATTAATAAATACTATGAATAGTTGAGGCCCCAACACAGATCCCTGCAGGACACCACTAGTCACATCCTGCCAATTTGAGTATCTACCCATTATCCCTATTCTCTGTCTCCCACCGTCCAGCCAATTTCCTAACCAGGTCAATAATTTGCCCTCAATTCCGTGGGCATTGCGTGGACTTAGTTAATAGTTTCTTATGTGGGACTTTATTAAATGCCTTCTGGAAGTCAATATAAATAACATCCATAGACATTCCCCTGTCCACTACTTTAGTCACCTATTCAAAAAATGCAATCAGGTTTATCAGGCGTGACCTACCTTTCACAAATCCATGCTGGCTCTCTCTGATCAACTGAAAATTTTCAAGGTGTTCAGTCACCCTATCCTTAATTATAAACTCTAGCAATTTCCTGACAACAGATGTTAGACTAACTGGTCTATAATTCCCTGGTTTCCCTCTCTCATCATTCTTAAATAGCAGAGTGACATGCGCAATTTTCCACTCTAAAGAAACGGTTCCTGAATCGAGAGAACTTTGGAAGATTATGGTTAGGGCATCTGCAATGTGCTCACTTACTTCCTTTAAAATCCTGGGACAGAAACCATCTGGCCCTGGGGATTTGTCACTCTTTAGTGCCATTATTTTCTTCATTACTGCTATTTTACTTATGTTAATTTTATTGATTCCCTGTCCCTGATTTAATATTAGTTTCCTTGGGATTTCCGGCATGCTATTCTTTTCCTCTTCGGTAAATACTGACCCAAAGTAATTATTCAACATGTCCACCATTTCCTTATTATCATTGACAATATCACCGCTTTTAGTTTTTAATGGGCCAACATTGCTCCTGACTACCCTCTTTTTCCAAAAATAATTGTAAAAATTCTTTGTGTTGATTTTGATATCCCCTGCAAGTTTCTTTTTGTAGCTCTTACTATCTGTTTTGTGACCCTTTGCTGTTATTTGTATCTTTCCCATTCATCAGGATCTGTGCTATTTTTTGCATTTATCTATGCTTTTTCTTTTAGTTTTATGCTGTCCCTTACCTCTTTAGTCATCCGTGGCTGTTTTTTTTGGCAGGTAGAGCTCTTGCCCCTCAGGGATATAAACTGGTTCTGTATCACCTTAAAATCTTTTTTGAACATCTCTCACTGATCTTCTGTCATTTTACCCAGAAACAGATTTGCCCAGTTTACTGTGGACAGTCTTTGTCTCATCCTGTTGAAGTCGGCCTTACCCAAATCTAGAAACTTTGAAGCTGTTTCGCGTTTCTCCCTTTCAAACTTTACGTTGAACTCGATCATGTTATGATCGCTATTAGATAAATGTTCACGCACGGTTAGGCTGTTAACTAAATCTGGCTCATTACTCATTACTAAATCTAATATGGCATGCCCCCTTGTTGGCTCTAGGACATATTGTTATAGAAAACTATCCCAGACGTACTCAAGAAATGTAATACCTTTCTGACAGGTGCAAGTCTGCTTATCCCAATCTTTGTGAAAGTTAAAATCCCCCATTAAAACCATACTGCCTTTACTACATGCTTGTCTAATCTCTGTATTTATACAATCTAGCACTTCACAGCTGCTACCAGGGGCCTATACACAGCTCCCACTACAGACTTAAATCTTGTAGCATAACTTCCACTCCTTTGTATTTCAGCCCCCTTGAGATGAAGGCTAACATTCCTTTAGCCTTTTTTTTGTACCTGTTCACAAGTTTTTAGTGATTTCTTTATGTGGACCCCTAAATCTCTCTGCTCCTCCACAATTCCTAGCTTTTCACGATTTAGAAAAATACTCTGATCTATCTTTCTTAGGTCCAAAGTGGATGACCTCACACTTCCCCAAATTGAACTCCATCTGCCACAGTTTTGCTCACTCACTTTATCTATCAATGTCCCTTTGCAACTTTCTGCTCCCATCAACATTATTTGCTGTACCACTTAACTTAGTGTCGTCAGTAAATTTGGATTTGTGGCTCTCTACTCCTTCATCTAAGTCACTGATAAATAAAGCTGAGGCCCCAATATAGATCCCTTGGGGGACACCACTAGTCACATCCTGCTAATTGGAGTACATACCCATTATCCCTACTCTGTCTCCTACCTCCTAACCAATTCCCTACCCATATAAAAATGTTGTCTCCATTTCCATGCGCTTTCATTTTTGCTAACAGTCTCTTGTGTGGAACCTTATCAAATGGCTTCTGGAAGTCCATTTAAAATAACATACATAGACACTCCCTTATCTACCACGTTAGTGACCTCTGCAAAAAAATCAACTAGGTTGATACTGTAGTGAGAGTTTTACTTTGCATCTATAATAATAATAATAATTAATATAATAATAATTAATAATTCAACTTTATTGTCATTGTACAATGCACAAGTACATGAACAACGAAATGTGATCTTGCAAGCTCCCATGAGTCCAGTACAATAACATTAACATTAAACGTAAATAGCACCGTCCTGGGAGAAGCAAAGCCGCTGCGTCTGTGCGCGCCGCCATTCCATTTCCACCATTCCTCCTGTCCGACAATCTTCAGCCCAACGCCCGGGCCTGCTCACCAGCCGCCCCTGCCGGGGCTCCTTCCGTGACCTTCTCACCAGCCGCCCCTCCCGGGGCTCCTTCCATGACCTTCTCACCAACTGCCCCTCCTCGGGGCTCCTTCCGTGACCTTCTCACCAACCGCCCCTCCTCGGGGCTCCTTCCGTGACCTTCTGCACCTGGTCTTCCCTGATGGTCACCCCTCCAGGTACTAACCAGGCCTGGCTCTGCTTAGACTTCCAAGCCTTGCCAGTGACCCTGTCCCTAGTCCCAGGAACAGGGCTCATCTAACTCATGGTGTACCTAACCTGGGAGCGTTTGATGGTTTAGTGTAGAGACAACCTTACTCAGCATCTAACCCAGATGTAGCAGAGACGGGAGTGTTTGATAAGATACTGTAGAGGAAGCATGACTCTGTATCTAACCTGTGTTGTACCTTACTTGGGAGAGCTTCATGTGGCAATGTAGAGTGACTTTACTCTGAATCCAGCCAGTGTTGTACTTGTTATGGGAGTGCTTGAAGGGGTAGTGTATATTTGCTCTGCATCTAACCTGTATTGTACCTGACTTGGGAGTGCTTGATGTTTACAGTGGGGACCTGAAATGGAAAGAGTTTCATTCCCCCAGCGCTGAGTTCCCTTATCTGAAAGTAGTTAGAAAGGTTTTTTTCTGTCCTACAGCAGCTTCCCTGAACCTAGGCAGGAAGGACAGCCCACATTCCCTGTGTTTGTGCTTAAATGATCTGAATGAGATCTATTTACAGGATCTGCAGTTACTGTGGACAGATTATAATCTCTGCATCTTCCTCTCATCCCTTTCACTGTCTGCAACAAAAATTCAAACAAAGCTCAGTCCTGTCTGAGCATAAAAACAGAGCCTCTTTCACTGGCACTGATCGGCCCTGCAGTCTTTTGCTGCTCTTATCCCTGATGCACAGTTTTGATGTTGCCCTGTCTGGACAAGCAGCAACTAGAAGGAAAAGAATGAGTCGTGAAACAGACACTTGTCTTATGCAAAGCGAAACATTTTTCTCTGTACAGACAGCACCCCCCCTGAGATCCAGGTTATGGGGGACAATTCACTCCCAACTGCTAAAGTACAGTTTGCATGCGTCTCGCTGTCAGACACTGTCACAACTTGCCGTGCTGGGATTTGAACTCACACCATCTCGGATGTGAGTCCAGGACCATAACTTGTACACTACAACAACAACTTGCATTTATATAGCGCATTTAAAGTAGTAAAATGACCCAAGGTGCTTCACAGAAACATAATCAGATAACATTTGACACCGAGCCACATAAGGAGATATTAGGAAAGGTGAACAAAAGCTTAATCAAGAGGTAGGTTTTAAGGAGCGTCTTAAAAGAAGAAAGCGAAGTAGAGAGGTTTAGGGAGGGAATTACAATCATACAATATTACTATATTACAAGAATACAATGTTACTATATTACAACCATCCAGCATTACTATATTGCAAAGATACAATGTTGCTATACTACAGCCATTCAATATTGCAACCATATCATGGTAGCATATTAAAGCCATACTGTTGAGATACCGCGGCAAACGTGGGAGTCGAGACCAGAGCTATTGAAAACACAACTGCTTTATTCCAACCACATGGCAAACAGGAACTAGAAAAGCCCGCGCATCCACTTAAATACTTCCCAGACAGGAAGTGCTCCCGGCAGCCTGTCCCTGCGGGAAACAAGTTGCTGGAGGAAAGGGCCCCCGGCTGGAGGCTTCTGCTTAGACTGTCTGTGCCGCCGTGAGCGGATTATGTCCAGTGGTGGCGTGTCGCCACAGAGCTCCCCCCAGAGTCCGCTTAGGAGGAGTGGACGAGTCGTGACGGTGGTCTAATGGTTCTGCCGCAGCGGCTCTGAGTGGTCGCCGGTCTGGTTGGTTGGGTCGGGCGGTTCGCCGCCGGCTGTGCTGGCTTGCCGGGGGGACGGCCTCTAGTTGGAGGCTGGGCCACGGGGACCTGTTCCCCTGGTTCTGTGTGTGCTGGTTTGAGCCGGTCGATGGAGACTGTCTCGACCCTGTCGCCGAGTCGCAGCTTGAAGACCTTGTCCCCGGTTTGTAGTACCTCGTACGGACCGTCGTACGGGGGTCGCAGGGGCCCGCGGTGCGCGTCGTGTCGCACGAAGACGAAGCGCGCCTGCTGTAAATTTGGCGGGACGTGAGGTGCGAGTTCGCCGTGTCGGTTGACCGGAAGTGGGGCGAACTGCTGAGCGGAAGAGAAAGAGTCGAGCCGCTGCTGTTCGGCCGACCAAGGCTTGGTAGGCTCCGGAAGGAATTCGCCTGGGACGCACAGCGGTTGTCCGTAGACTAACTCCGCTGCCGAGGACTGGAGGTCTTCCTTGACCGCGGTGCGTAGGCCGAGTAGCACCCACGGTAGGCGGTCAGTCCAGGTACTGTCCTGCAGGCCGGTGCGGAGTGAGGCCTTGAGTGACCTGTGGAAGCGTTCACAAAGTCCATTGGCCTGCGGGTGGTACGCCGTGGTGCGGTGGAGCGTCACCCCGAGGTTGCGTGCTGTGGCCGTCCAGAGTTCGGAGGTGAACTGGGCGCCTCTGTCGGAGGTTATGTCGGCCGGTACGCCGAACCTCACAACCCAGGTGCTAACGAACGCCCTGGCGATGTCGGCTGTGGTGGTGGAGGTCAGCGGCACTGCCTCAGGCCAGCATGTGTAGCGGTCGACCATCGTGAGGAGATAAGTTTGGCCTTGCGATGGCGGCAGGGGACCGACGATGTCGACGTGTACGTGGTCGAAGCGGCGGCTGGGTACCTTGAAGTCTCCCAGGGTTGCTTTGGTGTGCAGCTGCACCTTAGCCCGTTGGCAGGCGAGGCAGGAGGTGGCCCAAGTCCGAACATCTCTGCTGAGGCCGCGCCAGACGAAGCGCTTGGAGAGGAGTTTGACGGATGCGCGGGAACCCGGGTGAGAGAGCCCGTGGAGCGCGTCGAAAACGCGGCGGCGCCAGGTCTCCGGGATGACCGGCCTGGGTTGGCCGAGTGAGACGTCGCACGTGACTGCCGTGGCTTCGGGCCCATGCGCGACCTTGGCTAGGCGTAGCCCTGGCAGGCTGGTAGCCGCCGAGAGGAGGTCTGGGTCCGTGAGCTGGGCCGCTGCTAGTTGTGCATAGTCGACCGCGAGGTGATTCGCACAGACGGCGGGACGGGAAAGGCAGTTGGCGACCACGTTGTCTCTACCGGAGACGTGCTGAATGTCCGTAGTAAACTCGGAGACGGCCGCGAGCTGGCGTTGCTGCCTAGCGGACCAGGGTTCGGTGTGCTTGGCCATCGCGTATGTGAGTGGCTTGTGGTCCACATATGCGGTGAAGGGGCGGCCTTCCAGGAGGAACCTGAAATGGCGGACCGACAGGTGGAGTGCGAGAAGCTCGCGGTCGAAAGTGGAGTATTTGACCTCCGGGGGGCGCAGTTGGCGGCTGTAGAAGGCAAGTGGCTGCCACGCGCCATTGACCCACTGCTCGAACACGGCCCCGACCGCGTGGTCGGAGGTGTCGGTGGTGAGCGCGACCCGGGCATCGGCCCTCGGGTGCGCGAGCAGAGTGGCGTCGGCGAGCGCGTTTTTGGTGGCGTCGAAGGCGGCTGCCGTGTCAGTGGTCCAGGCTACGTCCATCTTGCCGGATTTTCCACGGAGGGAGTCGTATAGGGGCTTCATGAGGGCTGCGGCTCTGGGGATGAACCTGTTGTAGAAGTTCACCATCCCGAGGAACTCCTGGAGGCCCTTGATGGTTGTGGGGCGGGGGAATTGCTGGACGGCCTGCACCTTGTTGGGCAGGGGGATGGCCCCAGCAGGGGTGATGTGGTGACCGAGAAAATCGATCTCGGTTCGGCCGAATTGGCACTTCGCCGGGCTGAGGATGAGCCCGTGTTGGGCTAGGCGCCCGAACAGGATGCGAAGGTGTTCGAGGTGTTCCTGTTTGGAGGAGCTGGCCACGAGAATGTCGTCTAGATAGACGAATAGGAAGTTCAGGTCCCGGAGGACTGAGTCCATAAGGCGCTGGAAAGCCTGTGCTGCATTCTTGAGGCCGAAGGGCATCCTCAGGAACTCGAACAGGCCGAATGGGGTGATGACGGCCATTTTGGGGATGTCCGCGGGGTGTACGGGGACTTGGTGGTAACCGCGCACCAGGTCGACTTTGGAAAAGACGGTTCGTCCGGCCAGTCGGGCCGAGAAGTCCTGGATGTGTGGCACCGGGTATCGATCGGGGGTGGTGGCGTCGTTGAGGCGGCGGTAGTCCCCGCAAGGGCGCCAGCCTCCGCCGGGCTTGGGGGCGATGTGGAGGGGCGAGGCCCAAGGGCTGCTGGAGCGGCGGATGATGCCGAGTTGTTCCATGGTGGTGAACTCGGCCCGCGCGATTTCCAGCTTGGCCGGGTTGAGTCTGCGGGCGTGGGCAGAAACTGGGGGGCCGGTGGTGGGGATATAGTGTTCCACACCGTGCTTGGTGGCTTTGGCCGAAAAGGTCGGGTTAGTGAGGGCGGGAAACTCAGCTAGGAGTGCCGAGTAGTCGTCCGTGGCTCTGGCGAGGCAGTAGGTCGTCAGGCCGGCCGAACGGGCCGGGGTAAAGGCGCCGGGGATGGGGGCCATAGTGTTGATGTCGACGAGGCGGTGCCTCGGAATGTCGACAAGGAGGCCGTGGGCGCGTAGGAAGTCGGCGCCGATGAGTGGGCAGAGGACCTTGGCTGTGAGGAACTCCCAGCGGTAGCGGCGGCCCGCGAGGTCGAGCGTGACCATGCGGGTGCCATATGTGCGGATTTCAGAGCCGTTGGCTGCAGCCAGTGTGATACCCCGTGTGCCGCGTTGGATCTCGAGGGCGGAGGCGGGGGTGATGCTATGCTGGGCCCCTGTGTCGCACAGAAATCGGCGGTTGGTTCTGTCGTCAGTGACGTACAGTGGGGGCTCCTTCTGCCCCGCGGCCATCGCGGGGGCCGGTGCGGGGGGGGGTTTGAAGGTACACGGTGGCGTGCAGCGTTGAGCCCTAGCGCCAAAACGGGTGTGGTAGTAGCAGTGACCCGGAGTGGTAGGGCGGTCGGGCCTAGCGGCCCGGGAAGACACGTGGTCGTTGCTGTGAGGTCGGGCGCGACGTCGCGAGCGGCCTGTGCAGAGAGCAGCCGGTCGGCCTTTTCGGCTATATCATTCAGGTCCGTGGAGTCAGACTCCACAATGAGCGGGCGGATGCTGGCGGGGAGCTGCCGAATGAAAAGCGTGCGAAAAAGGGCGCCGGGGTTTTTGTCGTCTGAGAGGGACAGCATGTGGGAAAGCAGGTCTGATGATGAAGCGTCACCAAGGCCGGGGAGGTCCAGGAGTTGGCAGTGGCGCTGGTAAGAGGACGTTTGAAATTTTTTAAGTAGCGCAGCCTTCAGATGTTCGTACTTGCCCTCTGTTGGTGGATTCTGCAGCGCTGCCCAAACCTTGGGGACTGTAGCGTAGGTGAGCGAGGCGACGAGGTAGTCGTACTTCGTGGCGTCGACTGTAATGCCTTTCAGCCGGAATCTGGACTCAGCTTGAACGAACCAGGCTTCGGCGAGGTTCTCCCAAAAGTCTGGTAATTTAACCGTGACTGCGTTTGTATCCGCCATGCTAGCTTAGGATTCGTCCTGAGCGTCGGGGTCACCAGTGTTGAGATACCGCGGCAAACGTGGGAGTCGCGATCAGAGCTATTGAAAACACAACTGCTTTATTCCAACCACATGGCAAACAGGAACTAGAAAAGTCCGCGCATCCACTTAAATACTTCCCAGACAGGAAGTGCTCCCGGCAGCCTGTCCCTGCGGGAAACAAGTTGCTGGAGGAAAGGGCCCCCGGCTGGGGGCTTCTGCTTAGACTGTCTGTGCCGCCGTGAGCGGATTATGTCCAGTGGTGGCGTGTCGCCACAATACAATATTAATATATTACAAGAATACACTTGTGCTGCATTATAACCATACAATATTGTAATATTACAACTATATATTATTACTATAAAACATTATTATATTGTAGCCATACATTGCTATATTACTATCAAACAATATCACTATATTATATTACAATGGTACTATATTGCAAACCATACAAAATGCCATACAATATTACTATATGACAAGCATACATTACTGTATCACTATCATAAAAAAATTATGTGTACTGTACAAACAGGGTAAATGGGGACGATTTGTTCCTGTCTCTTACTGTACAGCTCGTGTGCATCTCAATGTCGGCTCCTATACAGGTACGGCACACACTGGGTAAGTATATATCCTAGTGTGCATAATGACCTCCAATTGTACATCGAAAGCAAGGATGTTTAGAGTTCAGGAGACAAGAAAATAGCATGTGTGAAAGATTTACTGCGAGGTTCATGAAAGTTGAACAGAAAGAATGGGATTTGATTATTGTTGAAAAGGAAGAATATAAAAGGATATTGGGAACGGGCAGGGAAATGGTATTAGAGTAGATAACTCCAGTTAAAGAGTTAGCATTGGCACAGGTGCAAATGTCCTCTTTCTGTGCTGTAATTTGTATTATAAAAGAGCAAGGTGTTGGTGATAAATATCCAACACCCACTTTTCGACCCCCCCCCCCCCGTCGCCAATGGGCATTTTACCCAATCTAATTAAAGTTTAGATGGCAGGAGAGAGCTTGGAGTGCCGTGGAGCAGTGGGACATACTATGCCAATCACCCTACCCTGCTCAGTGACCCGTCTCAGTCACTGTAGGAGGGCGAGCAAGCTTTTTCCTAGAGGAAATTGGAGGGAGTCTGGACATGCTAAGGATCAGGGCGAGCTAATCAGTTAAAAATACTCTTTCAAAATCATTACAAATAACATAGAACAATCTCTCTGCCTCTCCTACAGCTCCCTGGAAACAATTTATGGCCTGGATAGCAACAGTCAAATATTCACCATATTTGTCAGTGGCACCCTCTATCTGCAGGTAAGAGACTCATGTACCTGTCCTCCACGACTTGCATGAACCAGACCGACAATTAAACAGAACCTGCAGACCATGTCAGATTGTAACTGCAGTCCCTGCATGTGTCACATATATTACACACAGTAAAAGGGAACAATTCACTCCTGTCAGGTATATACAGCTTGTGTGTATCTTAGAATCGGCTCCTGTGCCTGTACAATGCACAGAGGGTAAAAGGGTACAAGTGACTCCTGTTTGGTACTGTATGGCAACTGTGCATCTCACTTTCTGTATCTGTGCCTGTACAGGACATATAAGGTAAGTGGGAATAATTCAGTCCCATTTGATGACTTAGAAATTGGATCGGCGTAAAACGGGCGCTGGAAGGTCCAATATAGTGTGTGACGTGCACGTGCACATTCCGCTACGGGATAAGGGCACCCTGTAGTCGTTCCACAGTGCCCGCTTGAAACAGGTGTAAGCAAATCGGGAACCTAACACCTATTTCAGACCTCTTCCCAAAATTGGTTGGTGTTTGAGTGCAGCATGCTGAGAGCTGCAGTCAGTTCCCTCAGGCACAGAGAAACCAAACCAACCATCCTTAAAGGGACCACAAAAGGCTGCCATAAAAAGGTAAGTTAAAAACCTTACATGAATGTGGAGCCAGAAGAAGCAGGAGCGCCCTGATCATCTCCCCTCCCAATCTCCACCTCCCCCCATCTCCACTCCTCCCAATCTCCACCTCTCCTCCCAATCTCCACCTCCCCCATCTCCTCTCCTCCCAATCTACTCCTCCCCACCATCTCCTCTCCTCCTGATCTGCACCTCCCCTCAATCTCTACTAATCCCCGATCGCCACTAATCCCTGATCTCCTCTCCCCCATCTCCTCTCCTCCCGATCTCCACCTCCCTCCATCTCCTCTCCTCCTGATCTCCACCTCCCTCCATCTCCTCTCCTCCTGATCTGCACCTCCCTCCCATCTCCTCTCCTCCCGATCTGCACCTCCCCCCATCTCTACTAATCTCCAATCTCCACTTATCCCTGATCTCCTCTCCTCTCGAAAACCATATCCTCCCGATCTCCTCTCCCCCCGATCTCCTCTCTCCCGATCTCCACCTCCTCCAATCTCCTCTCCTCCCGATCTGTACCTCCCCCCGATCTCCTCCCCATCTCCTCTCCTCCCGATCTGCACCTCCCCCCCAATCTCCTCTCCTCCCGATCTCCTCTCTCCCGATCTCCACCTCCCCCCATCTCCTCTCCTCCCGATCTGTACCTCCCCCCGATCTCCTCCCCATCTCCTCTCCCGATCTGCACCTCCCCCCCAATCTCCTCTCCTCCCGATCTCCTCTCTCCCGATCTCCACCTCCCCCCATCTCCTCTCCTCCCGATCTGTACCTCCCCCCCGATCTCCTCCCCATCTCCTCTCCTCCTGATCTGCACCTCCCCCCCATCTCCTCTCCTCCCGATCTCCTCTCTCCCGATCTCCACCTCCCCCCCATCTCCTCTCCTCCCGATCTGCACCTCCCGCCCAATCTCCTCTCCTCCCGATCTCCTCTCTCCCGATCTCCACCTCCTCCCCATCTCCTCTCCTCCCGATCTGCACCTCCCCCCCCAATCTCCTCTCCTCCCGATCTCCTCTCTCCCGATCTCCACCTCCCCCCCATCTCCTCTCTCCCGATCTCCACCTCCCCCCCATCTCCTCTCCTCCCGACCTGCACCTCCCGCCCAATCTCCTCTCCTCCCGATCTCCTCTCTCCCGATCTCCACCTCCCCCCCATCTCCTCTCCACCCGATCTGCACCTCCCGCCCAATCTCCTCTCCTCCTGATCTCCTCTCCTCCCGATCCCCTTTCCTCCCAATCTCCTCTCCTCATGATCACCCATCCCCGGTCTCCACCCCCTCCCTGATATCCTCCTCTCCCGATTTCCACCCCTCCCCGATCTTCTCTTCTCCCGATCTCCACCCGTCCCCCATCTCCTATTCTCCTGATCTCCATCCCTCCCCGATCTCCTCTCCTCACGATCTTTACTCCTCCCCGATCTCCTCCTCCCCCGATCTCCTCCTCCCCAATCTCCTCCTGTCCCAATTTCCACCCCTCCCTCCTGGACTCACCATTGCTCCAGTGCCGGCATCCTCGCTGGCCAATCTTCATCTTCTGTGTGACCAGGGCACCTGCCTCGTGAGGTGCAACTGGTGAGCTGAGCATGCTGGCCACGTCTCAATAATGTAACAGGACCAATTTTGCGTGATCCTCTTGCTGCTCAGTTTCAGCGCAGCACTTCCCATTTGCCACTGGGTTTGTGCCTGAATTCAGGTGCAAACCAATTTCTAGGCCCGTGTGTTTATCAGTGACAACTCTTTAACGTACAGCCACACATGGCTTGCTGGAATGACAAGAGACAGCACAGCAGAAATGCAATGTTAAGTCCAACTGTTTATTTTTCTCCATAAGTTAAGTATGAAAATGTATTTGGAATGTAATAATTACTTAAATATGTTGATATCGCACTAAAGATTTCAAGGAATTGCGCAAAGTGCAATAAGGAACCAGTATTCCATTCCCAAGCACTATCATTGTTCACCAGATGTGAAATACACACACACCTCCATATATAAACATGTACAGGTGCAGTGATGTATATTAGAGAACATATATATAGAAAACATCTACTAGGTGATCATACTCTCACCTCCAACCTTCACCTCTCTTTCAATCTCAACCTCTCTTGTCTTTCTCTATTTTATTGATATTATTACAATGGTTAGTGCTCCTCTGACCTTTCCTCTCTTGTTCCACCAAAACCCAAATCCCCCTTCCTCTTCCTCCACCCTGCATCCTCGCTGTTGAACTCAAGCCTCAATGCACTCTCCTACTCTAACTCATTCCTTCCCTGAACCACAGGAATACGTAACTCCTCACTTCCATCAGTCTTACAGTCTACAGACTTTTTAAAACCTAATCACTGCATCCTGATTTACCTCCTGCTGGTGTCCTGTACACTTTCTTATATGTAAACTCATAGAAAAATTCAAATCCAAACATATATACATAAAAAATATATACAAACCTATGTACACACATGCATGCATCACATTCATACACTTATACACACATGTATACACATGTACACACAGGCTACACCATACATGTACACATAAACACACACACACATACCATGCATGTACACATACACACACAAACAGAAAACAGAGAGTAGGGGTTAAAGGCTCAAACTGTTGGAAGGTGGGAAGTAGTGTTCCACAGGGATCGGTGCTGGGACCACTATTGTTCACCATTTACATAGATGATTTGGACTCGGGAATCGGAAGTACAACATCAATATTTATGGACAACACCAAATTGGGGGGTATGGTTAATATTGAGGAAGACTGCGACAAAATACAAGACAACGTTTAACAAACTTGCAGAATGGGCGTGTAAATGGCAAATGAATTTCAATATCATTAAGTGTGAGGTGGTGTATTTTGGTCAGAGGAATAAGGAGGTGACCTACTCCTTGGAAAATTAAAGTCTAAATGGCGTAGAGGAGCAAAGGGATCTAGGGGTATAAATTTACAAATCATTAAAAGTAGCAACGCAGGTTAACAAAGCCATAGAAATGCAAACAAAGCACTGGGGTTCATTTCTAGAGGAATAGAATTGAAAAGCAGAGAATTTATGTTAAACTTACATACAACCTTGATTAGACCACACTTAGAGTACTGTGAACAGTTCTGGTCTCCATATTATAAAAAGGATATAGAGGCATTGGTGAAGGTGCCAAAGAGATTTACAAGGATGATACCTGAACTGAGAGGTTATACTTATCAGGAAAAATTTAACAGGCTGGGGCTTTTTGTCTCTAGAAAAGAGAAGACCAAGAGGTGACCTGATAGAGGTCTTTAAATTGTGAAGGTGTTTGACAGGATAGACATAAAGATGTTTCCACTTGAGGGGGGAGTCCAAAACTAAGGGTCATAAATATAAGATAGTCACTAATAAATCCAATAAGAATTCAGGAGAAACTTCTTTACTCAGAGAGTGGTTAGAATGTGGAACTTGCTATCACATGAGGTGAATGGCATAAATGCAGTTAAGGGGAAGCTAGAGGACATAAGGCAGAAAGGAACAGAAGGATATGTTGATAAGGTGAGATGAAGTAAGGTGGGAGGAGGCTCGTGTGGTGAATAAATACCGGCATTGACCAGTTGGGCTAAAGAGCCTGTTTTGTAATTCTGTGTTATACATTGTCATACACCATGCATGTACACATACACACACACACATGTACAGACATAAGTAGACACCGGCACATACACACATTTACACGCATGTGTGCCTGTATAAATCGGTACTAATCTAGTAATATGGTCAGCTCATAGTTTTATGTGGTGCAATTATTACTACACTGGAGCTGTGAAGATCCTTTGTGTCATTTCTTATCAGTGCAGTCAGCCCCTGATAGCTATGCTCGATGTCACTCTGAGGATTTAATCCTCTTTCTGATGCAATTTAAAAAAGCAAACAAAACACTGTGCGGCATTATTTGTGTTTTGCTGTGGTTACCGTCTGCGTTGCTAGGCTGCTTGGCATCACACTCTGGCTATTTTTTTCCCATAACACAAGGCCTTTGATTCTCTTAAACTTTCCCATTGCTGTTTCACTCTATACCTGATGTACCCAGGCCTCTTGATGACCCTGTACCTAGACATATAAAGGATGAGAGTGCCATTCATATCGGCGCAGAGATTGTCTGCAGTACTATTGTAAAACTATGGTACATCACCTTGTGCTGCCTACACATCTCCAGACCCACTCAGTATGGGATTCTCGTGGAACAAGCTTTTCATTGACTTTTCGTATTTTTAGCAACTAATTACTTGGATTGTGGGATTTGATAGCAGATGTCAGGTACTCATTATCATGCACAAAGGATCAAGGTCAATGCACTGAAAAATCAGATAAAAACCTTCATTAAATAAACTAAAGTGAATTAAATTATTTACTTTTCAAATACCAATCCAATTCCCTTTTAAATTATGTTATAGTTTTCTGCCTCAGCAATTCAGTAAGGACATAGGTCAATATTCGTGCCCGCTAGGCCCAGGAAAGTGATTCAATACAACATGACCACCCATCAATGAAGGAAGGATTCTCTCACGCCCCCTCAACCCAACTAAGCCCACGAGACTCAAACAAAGAAGTTGCCTACATGCCTGAGCTGTCAGTGTATGCACAGCCACATCAACAAACCAAGGAGCTATTGCCCACTGATTGCAATGAGATGCCTGGAGGGACTGAGTCAAGGCATTCAAATATCACCGGGTGCAGTAGCATAGTGGTTATGTTGCTGGACTAGTAATCCAGAGGCCTGGACTAATGATCCAGAGATGTGAGTTCAAATCCCACCCTGCAGTTAATTAAATAAATCTGGAGTAAAAACCCATCTGGTTCACTAATGTCCTCTAGGTGAAGGAAATCTGCCATCCTTACCTGGTCTGGCAGATACGTGATTCCAGACCCACAGCAAAGTGATGGAAGGTGTCGTCAACAGTGCTATCAAGCAGCACTTACTCACCAATAACCTGCTCGCCGATGCTCAGTTCAGGTTCCACCAGGACCACTTGGCTCCAGAACAAACATGGACAAAAGAGCTGAATTCCAGAGGTGAGGTGCGAGTGACTGCTCTTGACATCAAGGCAGCATTTGACGGAGTGTGGCAACAAGGAGCCCTAGTAAAATTGAAGTCAGTGGGAATCGGGGGAAAACTCTCCACTGGCTGGAGTCATACCTAGCACAAAGGAAGATGGTTGTGGTTGTTGGAGGTCAATCATCTCAGCCCCAGGACATCACTGCAGGAGTTTGTCAGGGCAGTGTTCTAGGCCCAACCATCTTCAGCTGCTTCATCAATGACCTTCCCTCCATCATAAGGCCAGAAGTGGGGATGTTTGCTGATGACTGCACAGTTCCATTTGCAACTCCTCAGATAATGAAGCAGTCTATGCCTGCATGCAGCAAGACCTGGATGAAATTTAGGCTTGGGCTGATAAGTGGCAAGTAACATCTGTGCCAGGCAATGACTATCTCCAAAAAGCGAGCACCTAACCACCGCCCCTTGACATTCAACAGCTGAATCCCCAACTATAGAAACATAGAAGATAGGAGCAGGAGTAGGCCATTCGGTCCTTCGAGCCTGCTCCGCCATTCAACGAGATCATGGCTGATCATCCAAACCCTAGCACCCGGTCCCTACACCAACAGCCATCCCACCCAAGCCCTATCCCCGTAACCCCGTAACCCCACGTATTTAATCCCCCCTAATACTAAGGGCCAATTTTTATCATGGCCAATCAACCTAACCCGCACATCTTTGGACTGTGGGAGGAAACCGGAGCACCCGGAGGAAACCCACGCAAACACGGGGAGAATGTGCAAACTCCACACAGACAGTCACCCGAGGCCGGATTTGAACGCGGGTCCCTGGCGCTGTGAGGCAACAGTGCTAACCACTGTGCCACCGTGCTGCCCTGGGGTCCTGGGGTCGCCATTGACCAGAAACTTAACCGTAACATAAATACTGTGGCCACAAGAGCAGGTCAGAGGCTAGGTATTCTGCGGCAAGTGTCTCACCTCCTGACTCCCCAAAGTCTTTCCACCATCTACAAGGCACAAGTTAGGAGTGTGATGGAATACTCTCCAGTTTTCTGGATGAGTGCAGCTCCAACAACACTCAAGAAGCTTGACACCATCCAGGACAAAGCAGCCCGCTTGATTGGCAATCCCCCCCCCGACCCCCAACCATATCAAACATTCACTCCCTCCACCACCAGCGTACCATGGCTGCAGTGTGTGCCATCTACAAGATGCATTGCAGCAACTTGCCAAGGCTTCTTCGGCAGCACCTCCCAAACCCACGGTCTCTACCACCTAGAAGGACAAGGGCAGCAGGCGCATGGGGACACCACCCCCTCCAAATCACACGCCATCCTGACTTGGGAGTATATCGTCGCTGGGTCAAAATCCTGGAACTCCCTCCCTAACAGCACTGTGGGAGTACCTACACCACACAGACTGCAGCAGTTCAAGAAATAAATGCTGGCCTTGCCAGCAATGCCCACATCCCAGGAACGAATACAAAAAAAACCTCAGCACCCTGTTTTGCAACTTAAGGTAGAGTTTATTCAAGTGGATTTAAGGAGCCCCAAAGAGGTTTGAGGCAGTATTCTGAGACTATTTCTGAACTCTGTTTCTTGCTTCTTAATGTTTCTTTGCTTTGTTCACTTAGTTAGTGAGGAGGCTTTGTGCCTCGTGTTCTGGTGCTGCCATTCTTTCCTATATTCATGACCCAACTTGCAATGACCTGTGCTGAACTGACTGCACAGGCACCGACTCAGCATAGCCGGAGCTACTTACACACATTTGCCCACCCTCCTCCAGTGAGCTCTGAAATCCAGGCCCAATAGAGGTTGAGAGCTCGCCTGTGTTAAATAAAAGAAGGTGACCCCACAAAATCAGGTGAGGGCAATGCACCAAGCGTCAGGTGGATGCTAACAATGCTGGTTAATGTCTGATCCGAGGCCCAATTGGAAAATATAGCCCAATGATTCGCATCCAGAAAGAAAGACTTGCATTTCTACAGTGTCTTTCACGACCTCAGGATGCCCCAAAGCGCTTTACAGCCAATATCTTTGAACTGTAGTCACTGTTGTAATGTAGGAAACATGGCAACCAATTTGCACACAGCAAGCTCTCACAAACAGCAATGTGATAATGACCAGATAATCTGTTTTAGTGATGTTGGTTGAGGGATAAATATTGGACTGGACACCGGGGAGAACTCCCCTACCCGTCTTTGAAATAGTGCCATGGGATCTTTTACATTCACCTAAGGCGGCAGACGGGGCCTCAGTTTAACATCTAATCTGAAAGGCAACACCTCCGACAGTGCAGCACTCCCTCAGTACTTCACTGGAGTGTCAGCCTGGATTTTGTGCTCAAGTCTCTGGAGTGAGACTTGAACCCACAACCTTCTGACTCTGAGGCAAGAGTGCTACCAACTGAGCCACAGCTGGCAGCTAATAAAAAAAAATTACTTAAGATAAGTATATTCTTACAAAGAATACCGGAGGATACATTCATTGTTCTGGAGTATTCATTCAACAGCAACTTGATCAGCAGAGGTCCTGGAACCAGCCCCTGGAAATGATATGAGGTGTGCAGTCTTTCAGTGTAAATGACTGCAGCCATACTGTACCAGGATGGGTTTTAGCCTCTGTGCTGACACTGCTTGTTGCTAGTAATCTGTAATGATGCGTGACAGAAAGAGTAGAATGTATTTAAGTAAGATTTCAATCAGCACAGTATTTAGGGCTGTGATTTGATCAGACTGTGATGTAGTGCCTCTCCACATTCCATCACTATTAGATAGGACTGTCTTTAGATACGACAAGATAACTTGCCTTGTGACTGAACAGCATTGTATAAAACATGAAGACATGAAGGGAATGTAACGTTTGCAAAGTGGAACTTTCTTCACTTGAGTTTAGGGGCGCTGCTGTGCTCTAACTCTGGCCTAACACCGATTACATTGGGTCTCCGCCATTTATTGGGGGAAGGTCGGTCTGCCAAAGTTATGCTGAAAGACCAGGAGAACCTCTGTGAACTTAGTATAACAGTTTCACATCCAACCTGCCTGGTGGGAACTGGTCGGATGTCCGTTTTACACCTCTTCCGATTTTACTCTCCATTGAAGTCAACGCGGAATAAAATCGGACGGGGTGTAAAACAGGCTTCCTGCTGGGTTAGGTTAAAATTGCAGCTGTAGTATTTGTCACCCATTGAATCTGCCTTCGCTGGTTTCTCCTTTAATAAGTCAATACCCATTGTGTGCTGCACCTGCACTGCAGTGGACACTGAAACACACTTGACCATACTGTACCAGATAAGAGTGAATCGTTCCCATTTACCTGTATCTGCACAGGAGCTGACACTGAGACACACCTGAATACGAGACAATAATGTATCATTCCCATTTACTCGGCGTCCACTGTACATATACAGCAGTGCACACTGACAGATATGCCAAGCCATGTAGTATTGGATGGGACTGAATAGGGGCCACAGCCTCAGGATAAAGGGTAGGCCATTCTGGACTGAGATGAAAATAAATTTCTTCACACAGAGGGTGGTGATTCTTTGGAATTCTCTACCTCAGAGGGCTTTGGAGGCTCAGTCATTGGGTATATTCAAAACAGAAGTCGATAGATTTCTGACTTGTAAAGGCATCAAGGGATATGGCGATAGGGCTGGTGAATGGAGTTGAGGTAGAAGATCAGCCATAATCTCATTGAATGGCGGAGCAGGCTTGAAGGGCCAAATGGCCTACTCCTGCTCCTATTTCTTATGTTCTTATGTTCTAATTGTTCCCTTTTACCTGGTGCATATTGTACATGTACAGGAGCTGGCACTGAGACCCACACAAGCCATACAGTAACAGACAGGAGTGATTCATTCCCTTTTACCTGGTGTGTACTGTATGTGAGCTGACACACAAGCTGTACAGTAATAAAGTTGAATTGTTCCCTTTTACTTAGTGTGACACTGAGACACATACATCATTGTTTTTAAACACACACATCATTCTCCCTGCAGATCTTCTATTGTGCAAGAGAATCACCTCAGCAATCTCTCTCTGTCTCGTTACTTACAGCCATACTTACTCTCCTTCATAGAATCTTACAGCACAGAAGGAGGCTATTCAGCCCATTGTGCCTGTGCTGGTTCTATGAAAGAGCTGTCCATTTAGTTTCACTCACTCACTCTTTCCCCATAGCCCTGAAATTCTTTTCCTTTTCAGGTTACTATTGAATCTGCTTCCCCCACCTTTCAGGCAGAGCATTCCAGATCATAACAACTCGCTGCGTAAAACAATTTGCCTCATCTCCCCTCCGGTTCTTTTGCTGATTATCTTCAATCTGTGCCCTCTGGTTACTGACCCTCCTGCCAGTGGAAACAGTTTCTCCTTGTTTACTCCATCAAAACCCCTCATAATTTTGAACACCTCTATTAAATCTCCCTTTAACTTTCTCTGATCGAATGAGAGCAATCCAAGCTTCTCCAGTCTCTCCACATAACTGAAGCCTTTCATCCCTGGTATCATTCTGGTAGAATACCAAAAATTGCATGCAATATTCCCAATGAGGGCCTAACTAAATTCTGTGCAAGGCTATTATATTATATTCAATTACCCTTGAGATGCACCTTGTACTTGTTAACAGCTTCAGCCTGACTGGAAATCTGGATTATGTGGCATCTCCAACACCTGTCCCCCATCAATAGGAAGTGTCTTCCCTAAAGCTGACTGAATTGAGTCTCTGGTCCTGATGACTCTCTTCTCTCCACAGGCCATGCAGTACATCTCCGTCTTTGCTGACAACAGATCCGGTTGTCCTGTCACCATTCGAAGTGGCTCGGATTTCACAGGGATCTTTCTGGGCACGTAGAAGCAACTGGTGTATTGGGTACTCGGGCCTGCTCGACTCCCCTCTCTCCTCTTCCTCTCCCACCCTCAAGACTCCTGTCTCCATCCCCTGCACGCCGCGTCGACCAAGAACTTACTCTGGTCGTGAGGGCCGATAGTAAAGAGCACTCGGGGACGGCAAGACATTAACCGGAATTTTCTGCCACGGATCTCTGGGGCTGTTCTGGAGAAATCTTTCTTTTCATGTATTCTAATGACATTATTTTCCCTGAGTGAGTGTCCAGCCTGTCGGGAAGCCAACTGCAATGGTTTTCAAAGCTCTTGATGACGTCAGGATGTGGTTTACGACTCAAAATTGGCTTACGATTTGCTTGCGACCTGGATGTGTCTTTGAAATAAGGAGCTGCCCCTTCGCAAAATTGGGACCAAAATTTCTTTTTCACACGAGTGGGGAGTGTGACAAAATGGGGCCTTCTCCCACTGTCCCTGTAATGCTGCAGTTCCCCAGCCCTGCCCATTCCTATACTTTAAAATGATCTTCCCATGCCAACTGCACAGAGATTTACCTCACCTTTCCAAATATTTTGCCGCGCTTTTTTTTCTCCTTCCTTCCCCCCCCTCTTCCCCTGAAGGTGCTGCCTCATTGCTGGGGCCGAGTCCCACGGATGCCAGTGACACTTCAGTACCTTACCCACGTGGCCAGTCTATTCGGCCACTGGGGAACATCACAGCTGAGCCGATCCTGTGCTCAACCAATGCCCACACACGCTGGGCAACAATCTGCTGTGGGAACCCTGGCAGGTTTTCCTCTCCCTACCCCAGGGTGCTGAGGCCAGTTGTTACACGCCAACAGCTGTCCTGGCTGAGATCAACTAACTCAGCAGAAACCAGGAGGGCGGGGGAACAGATCTTATAGAAGACTGCAGGAGAAAAACATGATGGGGAAAAAATAGAAAGTTGCAAGGCAGGAATGAAGCTGCCAGCTGGCTTCCTCCCCAAGTAGGGCTCAGGTATGGGCAATGGTGCTAGGAAATAGATCCCAGACCCATACACTGCTGACTGTGTGGCCCTACCCTACAGCCATAGCCCAAGCCAGTGGACAACACTGTCACTGTTGGGCCTGGCAAAGGGAGGGATGTTAGTGCCCGAGCGCTCGTTCTTTAAGGCACAGGTAAACTCGTTGGGCTTTGCATCCAATTGCTCAGTGTTTGAGCTTAGGTCCCAGGGGCTTTGGCTTTCAAAGGGGTTTGGTTTAACAAATAGAAGTGAGTGGGGGTCCTGAATAGATCTTGGAGATGACAGCGGGCGGAGGTGGGGCATGGGGGGATTGCAGATCGAACATGGAGTCTGGAAGTGAACCAAACTGAGGAAGAAGAACCCAACACTCTAGCCTGTCAGCTGATCGACGGGAGTCTTGATCTGTTTGGCATGGTGACCTGGTGATTTTGCTATTGCCTGCTCACAGGGCTGTCTGCCCTCATTACAAAGGTGCTCCCAGGCACCAGTGGCACTGTGATCTGATTGGCTGACACTCACATCCTGGTTTAAGCTGCTTTATTCTGTAGAGTTTATAAAGTGTTAATAAATATCATTCTGAAAAGAAAGACCTGTGTGACGTACATAATAATTCAGCAAAAGTGAGAGCTTCATCAGCTGACCTTTCAAACTCTTAAATAAACTTTGCTTTTTGCCCACAGACCTAGAAGCCAGCTAGAGCTAATCACATTCGAACCTCTTGATTAGCCTGTAACTCACTCCTGGGTATCCATTATTCTAGATATAAACCACCCAAACCCCTTGATTAGATTCCAGCCTGTAACTCACTCCCGGGTATCCATTATTCTAGATGTAAGCCACCCGAACCCCTCGATTAGATTCCACCCTGTAACTCACTCCCAGAATTCCAATAATCTATATATAAACCACCCGAACCCCTCAATTAGATTCCAACCTGTAACTCACTCCTAGGTATCCATTATTCGAGGTATAAACCATGCAAACCCCTCGATTAGACTCCAGCCTGAAACTCAATCCAAGCTCTCTATTATTATTCTATATATAAGATACCCGAACCCCTCGACTAGATTCCAGCCTGTAACTCACTCCCAGATATCCATTATTCTATATATAAAGCAACCAATGTCCTCGATTAAATTCCGGTCTGCAACTCACTCCCGGGTATCCAGTATTCTCAGGTACTCTAATTAGCAGGATGTGACTAGTGCCTTCTCACGGGGTCTGTGTTGGGGCTTCAACTATTCACAATATTTATTAACGACTTAGATGACGGGATAGAAAGCCACATATCCAAGTTTGCCGATGACACAAGGTGGCATTGTAAGCAGTGTAGATGAAAGCATAAAATTACAAAGAGATATTAATAGATTAAGTGAAAGGGCAAAACTGCAGTAGATGGATTTCAATATAGGCAAGTGTGAGTTCATCCACTTTGGACCTAAAAAGGATCAATCAGAATACTTTCTAAATGATGAAAAGCTAGAAACAGTGGAGGTCCAAAGAGACTTAAGGGTTCATGTACTTAGATCATGGACAGGTACAGAATATAATAAGGAAGGTTAACGGACTATTGGCCTTTATAGCTAGAGGATTAGAATACAAGGGGGTAGAAGTTATGCTGCAGCTATACAAAGCCCTGGTTAGACCACACCTGGAGTACTGTGAGCAGTTCTGGACACCACACCTTAGGAAGGATATATTGGCCTTGGAGGGAGTGAAGCGTAGGTTTACCAGAATGATACCCGGACTTCAAGGGTTAAATTATGAGGAGAGATTACACAAACGAGGGTTGTATCCCCTGGAATTTAGAAGATTAAGGGGTGATTTGATTGAAGTTTTCAAGATATTAGTGGGAACTGATAGGGTAGATAGAGAGATATTTCCGCTAGTAGGGGAGTCTAGGACTAGGGGACATAGACTAAAAATTAGAGCCAGTCCTTTCAGGAGTAAAGTTAGGAAATACTTCTGCACTCAAAGGATGGTAGAGGTTTGGAACTCTCTTCTGCCAATGGCATTTTGATGGCAACACCATCACCTCCAAGTTCCCCTTCAAGTCACACGCCATCCTGACTTGGAAACATACCGCCGTTTCTCCATCGTCGCTGGGACAAAATCATGGAACTCCCTCCCTAACAGCACTGTGGGAGTATCTTCACCACACGGACTACAGCGGTTCAAGATGGCGGCTCATCACCACCTTCTCAACGGCAATTAGGGATGGGCAATAAATGCTGGCCAAGCCAGTGACACCCACATCCCAGGAATGAATAAAAAAAGTTGGTGCTGGGTCAATTGTTAATTTTAAATCTGAGCTTGATAGATTTTTGTTAATAATTTTGGGATTTGGGGTAAAGGGGCAAAATGGAGTTAGGTCACAGATCAGCCATGATCTCATTGAATGATGGAGCAGGCTTGAGGGGCTAAATGGCCTCCACCTATTCCTATGTTCTATATATAAACCAACCAAGCCCCTCAATTAGATCCCAGCCTGTAATTAACTCCCAGGTAACCATTATTCTATATGTAACCCACCTGAACCCCTCGATTAGATTCCAGCCTATAACTCACTCCCAGGTGCCCATTATTCTATATGAAAAAAATCATCCAAACCCTTTGATTAGATTCCGGCCTGTAACTCATTCCTATGTATCTGATTCTATAAATAAACCATACAAACCCCTCAGTTAGATTCCAGACTATAACTCTTCCAAGATATTAATTATTCTATTAGATTGTAGTTTGTAACTCCCTCCCAGGTAGCTGTTACTCTATGTGTAATTTTGTCTGTCAACGCTCCTGCGAAGAGCTTTGGGGCATTTTACTACATTGAAGGTGCTATATAAATGCAATTCCATTAGATTCCAGCCTGTAACTCATTCCCCAGTATCTATTATTATCTTATCTATCTATCTATCTTTATATATATAAATCGGTACTTCTGTCTGTCTGTCTGTCTGTCTGTCATTCTGTCTGTCATCGCCTGTGCGTCTGTCGGGCTATGCGCTCAAAAGTTACAGGGCGTACCTACGCGCGCGTTACTTCCAAAGAAAGCTTACGCTTCCGAGACGGTTTTAAGCGTATTTGCGTTTCAGCCGGGCTAAAATCCCGCCCGCGGTATCCCAAAAACCTTCAACGTTCCGCTCATTAGCATCTCATTATCCGCTCATTAGCGACAGAGTGACCTCGAGCTCGACCAATCGTACGCCGGGTTGCTGGCGTGTGCCGCCGGGCCAATCGGTGCGTGTGTGGCCGGGCCTTATCGTTCTGAACCGAGGTGAGTCGCCACCATCTTGATTCCAAACTTTTCCTTTCTTTTTCCCGCTTTCTGCGTCTTAAAAAAAAACGTTGTTTTAAAACACATATTGTTTTTAAAAAAAATGATTTAGAAAGTAATTAACTTATCTAATCTCATTAATTTTCCTACCTTTCCCCGTTTTTCCAGGTAGGCCTAGAAGCCTCGGCGTCTCCTCTGCACCCACGCCCGAGCTAGGCACCTCCCGGCCCCACTCGCAGGCTGGAGGGCCGAGCCTCAGCCCAGCGCCGCTAGGGTGCGCGCGCAGCAGGAGCTGAGACGCGGCGTCTCTCTCTGGCTCGGCTGGGGGGGGGGTGCTTGCTGAGCGTCCAGCGTTACCTGGCAACCGGCCCCGCCGGCCGTCTCGCTCAGCCGCAATCGGCGGTCTTCACCTCGGGGGGGGGTGGCAGCGAACCTCGGGGGGGGCCGCGACCCTCGGGGGGGGGGCCGCGACCCTCGGGAGGGGCCGCAACGCTCAGGGGGGGGCCGCGCGCGCAGCAGGAGCAGCTGAGACACGGCGTCTCTCTCTCTGGCTCGGCTGGGGGGCGGGGCTTGGTCAGCATCACGGTTACCCTGGCAACCGGGCCCGCTGGCCGAGCCAGAGAGAGACGGCGCATCTCAGCTCCTGCTGCGCGCGCAATCGGCGGTCTTCACCTCAGGGGGGGGCCGCGACCCTCGGGGGGGGCGCGACCCTCGGGGGGGGCGCGACCCTCGGGGGGGGCGCGACCCTCGGGGGGGGCACGCGACCCTCGGGGGGGGCGCGCGACCCTCGGGGGGGCGCGACCCTCGGGAGGGGGCAGCGACCCTCGGGGGGGGCCCGCGCCCTCCCTCCCCCCCTCCCCCCCGCACTCCCTTCCGCCCCCGCCCCCCCACCCTCCCTTCCCCTCCCTTTCCCCCCCCGCCCTCCCCCCTCCCTTCCCCCGCACTCCCTTCACCCCCTCCCTTCCCCCCGCCCTCCCATCCCCCTCCCTTCCCCTCCCGCCCTCCCTCCCCCCTCCCTTCCCACCCCGCCCTCCCTCCCCCCTCCCCTCCCCTCCCACCCTCCCCCCTCCCCTCCCCCTTCCCCCCTCCTCCCCTCCCTCCCCCCCTCCCATCCCCCCCGCCCTCCCTTCCCCCCTCGCCCTCCCTTCCCCCCCGCCCCCCCTTCCACCCGCCCTCCCTTACCCCCCGCCCTCCCTTCCCCCCCTCGCCCTCCCCCCCTCGCCCTCCCCCCGCCCTCCCTTCCCCCGCCCTCTCTTCCCCCCCGCCCTCTCTTCCCCCCCGCCCTCTCTTCCCCCCCGCCCTCTCTTCCCCCCCGCCCTCTCTTTCCCACCGCCCTCTCTTCCCCCCCGCCCTCTCTTCCCCCCGCCCTCTCTTCCCCCCCCGCCCTCTCTTCCCCCCCACCCTCTCTTCCCCCCCCGCCCTCTCTTCCCCCCACCCGCGCTCTCTCTCTTCCCCCCCAGTCGCTCTCTCTCTCTTCCAACAACAACATGCCCTAGAAAAAGCCTCGGCACCGCCGGGCACTTCAGCTAGTCTATATATATAAACCGGTACTTCTGTCTGTCTGTCTGTCATTCTGTCTGTCTGTCTGTCATTCTGTCTGTCATCGCCTGTGCGTCTGTCGGGCTATGCGCTCGAAAGTTACAGGGCGTACCTACGCGCGCGTTACCTCCAAAGAAAGCTTACGCTTCCGAGACGGTTTTAAGCGTATTTACGTTTCGGCCGGGCTAAAATGCCGCCCGCGGTATCCCAAAAACCTTCAACGTTCCGCTCATTAGCATCTCATTATCCGCTCATTAGCGACAGAGTGACCTCGAGCTCGACCAATCGTACGCCGGGTTGCTGGCGTGTGCCGCCGGGCCAATCGGTGCGTGTGTGGCCGGGCCTTATCATTCTGAACCGAGGTGAGTCGCCGCCATCTTGATTCCAAACTTTTCCTTTCTTTTTCCCGCTTTCTGCGTCTTAAAAAAAAACGTTGCTTTTAAAACACATATTGTTTTTTAAAAAATGATTTAGAAAGTAATTAACTTATCTAATCTCATTAATTTTCCTATCTTTCCCCGTTTTTCCAGGTAGGCCTAGAAGCCTCGGCGTCTCCTCCGCACCCACGCCCGAGCTAGGCA